>NC_064551.1:8546526-8779026 GCF_023856365.1 Brienomyrus brachyistius
TCTACCCTCGTTACTCCTCTCCTAAAAGGAGGTGACCCTAGTATTGTAAACAATTACAGACCAATCTCTAAACTTTCAGTCCTGGCAAAGGTGCTTGAATCTCTGGTCAGTGAACAGGTCAAAGAATTCTTGGCCACCGACTCTATTTTGTCTCCATTTCAGTCAGGTTTTCGCAAAAATTACAGTACTGTAACTGCTGCTATGGAGGTTATAAATGATATAACAAATACTTGATAAGAAGCAATGTTGTCTCTCACTCTTCATTGACTTCTCAAAGACATTTTATACTATTGATCATATTACTTTAACCAAATGTCTTTCAGTTATTGGTTTCTCAACAAGCAGTTGGGTGGGTTGCAAATTCTCACAAGCAGAACACAGGCTGTTAAGATAGAGGGTTCTTCCTCAGGTATTGCAAGTGAAAAAAGGTGTTCCTCAAGGTTCTGCACTGGGTCCATTATCATTCATTATCTATATAAATAATATTGGGCATAATATTCCAAATTCAACTATTCATTTTTATGCAGATGACATTATTATATACTGTGCAGCACCCACTCCTGCTGAGGCCTTTCAGTCTTTATTAATACAATGCCTCTTGTACATCGTCTTATCGTCTGGGAGACACCTGTATCATTTCCAATCAAGAAGAAACTTGCTGGTTGAATAAATTAATAAATGCTGGTTGAATAAATGTAACCAAGTCAAAATTTGCCTGGGGTATGAATAATTCTGGGCTTGACTGTGTGTGTATAAACACAGCAGTGAAAAAGGTTCCCCCTTAAACAGTTTCCATCTGCTCCACTTTCCGAACGTTGTGTAGGCTATTTAAACCGGTATTGTGGTATAAGAAAAATTCATATCATAACAATAATAAAAATCAGTTTTCGGTATGAACCAGTATACCGCCCAAAACTGACAGGTACATCCTACAGTCACACGAAACTTACTCAGCGTCGTCCTCAAAACCTTCACAGGCCTCATTCTCCCACGTCTGGTCCTCATCAACTCTGTCTCCATTGTAGTCATTCTGAAATGAAAACGCAAACATCACTTAAAATTCAGGTCATTGATGATTTTTTTTTTTTTGTGAAAGGCTAGTTTTGGTTACTATGTTTCTTTTGTGGTGCATCTAATGCCAGAAGTCAGGAATTCCTTAAATGTTTATATAAAATGAAAAGCTAAAATCACATAAAAGGTCTATAGAGGATGGTGTCCCATTATGCCTTTCAGCTGCTGTGGACAGCATCCGTTCTGACTGCTGCTATGTTATACCTTAACCACCACCTGAAATTTGTTTACCTTTTACCTTCACTGTTTTCTTAGTGAATTACCAACCACATGTACAAAAACATCCGATGATGAGGTCTGAATGCCACAATGGATTTCATTTACATTTATTTAGTAGATTCTTTTATCCAAAGAAGTGGAGAAATGAGAGGGATGATACAAGCATACAGATGTCAAGGAGTCAACTTAGGTACAAGTGCTCCTGGGTAAAATCGACCAATTATTTATCAGAAATAAATGCAAGATCATTGTGGGGAATACAGCTATACAAATACTGCTTTAAAACCTCAAATTTGTAAACAGAAATATTATAAAGTGTGCAGATTCAGATGCAACACATAACACAAAATTCAGCCAAGAGAAAAATAGGAAAAAAAAAAGTTCAAAAACACAGAATATCACTTCCTATTTTAACCCAAAGGGAAAAAACAGGACTTCCATAGTCCATGGAGGGGCAAGATTACAGAAGCAAAAGGGATCAAAAATAATGGTTTCCAAATTAAAATAACTAGTTCGAAAGCAACCTGCATAAAGGGACTACTAAGCATATTAAGCGGTGGTTAAATTTGCAATTACCCAAGTCCAAAGTGAATTTATATTTGAAAAAAGCAGGAACCACCTCGAAAGGAAAGGTGTGCTGCACGCAAGAATGTACGATCTTGCCGTCCACCGCAAAAACGACTTAAGGTCTGAAGAAGCGCAAAAGTAGAAACAAATCGAACTTTGCCTTCTGTTTTTATGTTGTAAAAATGTTGTGTGAACCTTGTCAAGCTTTCTGAAATATGAAAACCACTAATATTCTACACATTACTGCTACCAGTTATGTACGTAATTTCCCAATTTTAAGTGGCTTGCAGTACAGCGATAAGGAACACGAAAATTAAGACTCGCAATGATCATAAAAAATTACAGTTCAACCGAGTCAGTGCTAATCTATAATATTTGCAAAACTGGCATTTCCTGTGTTAAATTTAACTAATTTTTGGCAGAATATCGAAAACATATATAATGTCCGTTATCGTTATATAATCCAAAAACTGCAGTTCTCCAGGCATAATAAATTAGATGTGCAGACCAATGCTGTCTCATTTCTTCCAACGTCGATGTCACCTGCAAATCGTCCACGTCCGACAGGTCGGCGAGCTCTTCAGATTCAGCAGGCAAAGCCAGCGTCCCGTCCAGATATGGGGGCATAATAGGAATGGCATCTTCGCTGATCCCGTGCTGTGTGATATGATCTTTCAGAAAGTGGTCCTCGCAGATCCGGTGCTCCTCCGAAGGAACTTTGTCCGTCTCTCTGAGAGCGGCGAGCCACACTTTAACCCGGGCCTGGTCCTTGGGGAAGCTGAAAAACCGCTTGCGAGGTCGATTCGTAAACTCCGAGTCGGGGTAACTTTTGTTTGGGCAGCCCTGGACCATGCATTTTACCATGGTCAGCGAAGCGTCGGCGTACGTCAAAAATGATCGCACAAAGACTATTTACGTTCTCCTCCCTACCGGGCAGGAAGCTGACTTCGTAGCCGACCGGATCCGCACATTATCACGTGATATCAACTAACCAATAGCTGTCCTGGGAAAGAGGAAATGACCTAACAAAATGGCCAAAGCCATAGATATAAAAACATAGATACCTCATTGACCGCTGCTGGCTGTCGCCGCTATGCGTTTGCGCGTCTGCCATACTGGAGCGGTCAAGAGCCGCTAGTAAACAAATACAATATATATTGAAAGATGCAGAGTTAACTAGAAAATCGACTGTAACGCGATTAATTCTGAACCGATTTTGGAACCGATCGATGAACGGTCATAAACAAATAATCGTGAATTCCGTTTATTTGCTATAAACGAAAGAAAAAAATCTTTCTGCCAAAACATGAACAACTTCGTCTGAGGCATGCAGGCTCCCATCTATGAATAGGCAGCTTCAAGCGTGAATTACTTGGAATTTCAGCTTTTGAAAGTTTCCAAAAAAAGTGTAGATTTCTAAATCTATTATATTGTTCGAAAGTTACCTGGTTCCCTGTTATTGTTTTAACAAATTCATTGATTAATAAAACATTGTTGACCCCCGGACTCCATTTAAGAGAATATCCAGTCATATCATCCATATATTGAGACACAAATACTAAGTTAACCGCTGCAGGATTGCCATTACACAATGTCACAAACATTTTTAGCGTAATTAATCTTCACTTCAATGTATACATGGGCATAATACAATTCTGTAATATAACAATTATACATACAATCAAGAAATAGAAAACCACACTGATAGAGAAATCAGCTTTGTTATCTAACAGATGCAGTTTACTGTATATCTAATGTTTACTTATAATTTTAACTAAATTATACCTGAAAACAACAAAACTTTGACAAATCAAACTTCCATACATTGTTTTCAGTTATAAAGAGAGACAGGTATCAACTTTCCATTTGATAATCTACTTACCCTATATGAAACAGGCCAGTCAGGTTAAACTATTTTAATGAAGTAATGTGAAACTATATAGGTAAAAAGGTAATAAAAATAACCCTCACTACAATGTTTTGGTGATGACCAAAGAATCTATATTGGAACACACTAAAGGGATGCTCATTTTCAATATCAGGTTTAGTTATGCTCATTCAAGTTAGTTTCCACTATTTATTAACACTGTTCACCACGAAAAAAAATCTTATGACTGTCTTATACGCTAACCTTGTTGAGATGGTCTGTAAAGGAAGAAAAAACCGAAGGGATCACCCTTTCCTTCAGACGTACAATTTGCCCAGTTCTGTCAAAATCATCTGCCTTGAAATGACTGCTACAGAGAACTGTGGTATCATTAGGTGTAAAGTCTTTCCGACGGACAGCTATGGCCCAAGCTTTCCTTAATCCTGGATCTTTGGGGAACCTTTGACAAAAACATGTTAAAATTAGTTCTGGCACGTGGATGAATTGTGCAGCTAGCAAGATTATCATGATTTAGGCAAGTTAACGTGTATAATCTCATAAGTGCAAACACATTCCATCTTTAACAATGATTCATAATATTACGTTTTCGTTAGGTAGCCATCATCATTACCAGGAGTCTGACAGCTCATGTTCGCTAATTTACATAACAGTAAAATACAATAAAATTGCCACTTACTTGTGAAAAGTTATCCTGCGATGCCTGTTTTCAAGGCTTCGTCTGTTTCTACACCTAAACGCTGCACACGCTTGAGGCATTTTTTCCACGCGGTCTACTATCAATGCTTCAAGTGCTGACCGCCCTAACATGGCGACCGCGCAGGCGTACACCCAATCACAAACGCTCTATCTACCTTTTTATATCTATGGCCAAAGCTCTTCGCCAGTAGGTTGCAAATGAGCGGAAGTAGTGAGCTATTGGAAAATCTGTTGTCCTCGTATTACATTATTTCATGTCATCATCCGAATGAATATAGCTGTGTTTTGATGTGTATGAATCATTTTCGAGAAGTATCATTATATGGCATTCCAACTGGGGGGCTACGTCAGAGTAGTCATTCAATTGCATGGACACTTGGTGGCACTCACCCTATCGTAGGTGCATACGCCATAATAAAATCCGTATATTTCCATGTAACAGAAATACCTTAAATCTATAATGGTGTGCCGCAAGACTTCTACATTTGTAACAATAAATTGAATTGATAGCTTTGGGGGGTGGGGTGTATCTTCAGATATTAATACAGTAATTCAATGTGTAAATTGTAATCTGTGACCGCTTTTTTGTCATTTTCGGATGCGGGATTTCACTAAATATATAGTAACTTAAAAGACATGCATCTGTGTTATCTGTGTAATTTTTGTCAATAAAGAATAATTTCAATAAACCTTCTAGGTTCAATAAACCTAAAAACACGACACCACCATGTCTTATTCAGAAGCAACATTATAGCTTATATGGAAAGTCGACATAAGTAAATTCATTCAACACTTAAGTGCTGTCATTTAGCCACAATACAGACTGTATTTTAGTGTTGTTCTTTAAATGATTGAACGTTTGTAATTCAATAGTCCCATGTCACATTTACATGAGGATGAAATCAATATGTAGGGAAATACAAAACAATCATATCTATTTGGTTTACAAGACCTGAGTTGGGAAATACTGGCTTAGATGCATTAAATTAAGTATTTAAACGACTTTTAACATATTGCATTACCTTAAATTTAGTATTTAAAAAAAACATAGAGAATAAGTAGTATCATCGAAACAGTAGTGACACGAAAGTTACTGATAAAAGAGGATTTGACTATTACACACGAAACTGATCGCACTTTGAATTGTCGATGGGGGCTGAGTACCGGAGCCACAGCCATTGGATGCGATTCCCATCAATTTCCTCCAGCCTACAGGGTCGCTAAGGGTGCATCGCCTTTCTTCTCCGCCCACATCAACTCCTCTGCTTTGAGCGCCGTAGGGCTGGCGGCGGTGCTGTAGCACAGCTGACGGTGAGCGGCCGCAGGACTCACGGAGACGGGGGTCGGGATACGGGGGGTGAGAAGAGAGCGGACAGTCAGCCAGCTTTGACGGAATCATGGCCACCGAAACGATATCCTCTTGCACCGGCTCCAGTCTGCTGCAGCCCATCAGCGAAATAATCAATCTCCCCCTTGACCAGGTAATTATCTCAACTGAATGAAAAGATCTTTTTTTATATATGGGGAATATAATGTGGTAAAACATTCCGTTACACATGGATATACCGCACAAAGATGCCGTTACATGATGGAAGGCAAGAGCTTTTTGTGTATCGAGATGGTTTTATCGCTTGTACTGGACGTGTTTAAGACTGGCTGTGTTTCTATTGTCCACTGAAATACTTCATTGAAATATATGGCTTTATGTAAGACTGCGTGACAGCTGTTAAGCCGTGCACAAAACGATTCCGTTATTAAAGATCCGTCGGCTTTTCTCGTCCAGACCATGGCTCCGTTTTAATTCATTTCTTTGGGGGAAGTGATGAACGGAAGCTGCAAATGCACATTTTCGGAAATTGCCCGACTTGGTAGTGGAGCTTTTGATGCGTTTGATCGCATGCCATAACCATTCATTTGGGAAGATCGAAGGCGAAAACAGAAGCCTTGACATCCTCTTTGGACTCGGGTGCCAGTATCGCTCAGAGAGAGAAGTGTCCAGGCTGCTTTGGAGGAGTAGTCGGCCTCATCCCCCGCCTTACCGTCCTGAATATGGGTCACCAATTGGGTTGCATCGCATGGTTTGTCCTCTTTTAGCAGCGCTACCGGGAGAGTCGGGTTTTCCGGCGCGGCAGCGCGGCGGTATCTGCAAGTTGTTCCGCTAGTCTGGTTCTTATGGTTTACAGCCCGTGCAACTGAACAAACTTGATAACTTTAGATATCCAGATACGGCTGCCATTTACCTTTTTGGTATACTTTTTTGTAATTTTAACGGAGTGTTATTTTTAATGGTTATCTTTTCATTGTCTAGTTACTTTTTAAATTTTACTATTTTAATTCTACTAACTCAGGCCTATGTTCTGTTTGAGTTTTCAAATGCAAGAATAGGCCTACATGTTATTCAAATTCTTTTCTTTCTTTGTTTATGTAGTGTACTGTACAGTGCCTGGTGTATTTTACGCTATAGCGTTCTTCCAAACATTAGTTGTATATCATTGTTTCATTTTTACTCGTTTTTTTTACATTTTGTTTTTAACTTGTTGGTTTTTAGCACTTTTAAACGCGCCGTTGACTGCATGTTGTAATGCAAACATTACCACGCGGAAGGTGTATGTTAGTATTATTTATTTATTTATTGTCCTTAATGTGCGATTTATTTATATAATATTAGCGAAAGTATATATTACTGTAGTTATATGTAGGCCTATTATTGAGATTGCAATGATAACCCGATTAAAGTAGCCATATCCGTATAGTAGTGTCATGATTCATTGACCTGAAATAGAAAAAAAGTGTGTTAAATGTAATTTATCGCTTCTTTCTCCTCTTCTGTATTACACCTTATTTCCATTAAGGCGATCGTTAGCGGATCCGTAGAGTAGCTGCACTGACCTCTGGAAACGACCTTGTCAGATCTGGTTATTGGTTAACTGAAGGACGATCGCGTTCTCCCAAAACAGGGGCAACATCACTTTGTATCAATAGCAAAATTACATATGTGTATAGGCCTGTATATAATGGAAAACAAGTGTGTGTACGTATGTAAAATATTGGACATCGTCCCGTTGTCGTATTGTTACAGGTCTTTCTGAGAAGTGTACGTTTGTCCGATTTACGTATCACTTTTCAGGCTTAAAATGACATTGTTCGTACAGTAAAAATGCGATGCTAATTTACCGTTTCTCACTGCCCCCTTCGACCCCCCTGTTCTCTATGATCACTTTTGGCGAAATAATGTCAGAAACGCTTTTGTCTCTACGCAGGGCCGGGTTTTAATCTCTTAAAACTCTTAGGTGGCTAAAGTGGTAGATTACTACGAAGTTGAATGGAACCACTTAAGTTAACCATTCCATTAAATAGTTTAAGGTCTATATAATAATATTCATTATATATTTGGGCTTTGAACTGTAAAATGTTATGGTTTTACTCTCTTGAGCATCAGAAAAGCAAAGTTTGCTCTTGCTGTTGGAAATGTATGAGCACTAAATCAGTCCATGGAAATCAGTTCAATGCAGCGTCAACAAAAGTTAATTTAGAAACACTCAGCATTTGCCAGATCTGATTCTGTTTTGATACACAGTAGCACTTCAGTGCTATTTACATAGTTCTTTATTTTTCACGTGTGTATTTAATTATCTGACTGATTGCAGGTGTTTACGCAGCATATCTGGGAAAGCAGGGATAACTGCAGTGTGCAGGGTGCTGTGCAGATGTGCAGAACTGGTTCAATATTACCGCCAAGCCTTAAGGAAATCGGATAATAGCTGGCACAGATATAAAAACGTGGCGACTAGCGGCATGTAGAAACAGGGTGCTGTGTTTTGTCTATCTACACACACACACAAACACACAAATAAGTCATTTATATACAAAACGTAAAAAAAAACTTCTTTACACATTTAAAGCCTGTGTAAGACTTCTCTGGTGAACAGATGTACATATCACTGTGAAGAAGCGAAAAGGACTCTTTCAGAACAGGAGTTTTACCAAAGCTTTGGAAAAACAAAGACAGCCTTTCAGTTGTCATCACAATGAAAACAAAGGAAGCATCAGGTCTTAGGAACAGCTACAAATGGACTGGCGTCAAGGTCTCAGTGTGTGGCTTGGGCCCAAGTGGGGAAGGAACCCAGTTTGACCTCACTCACCCCATAATCTTACAGTCTGTTTCATGCGATCATCTGCTCTCCATTGAAGCATTGAGTGGCTCATTGGGCAATTCTCTGCTTATGATCAGAAGATCACCGGATTGAGCCCCAGCCGTGGCAGAACAGTCAGATGTCTGTGGGTTCTTTGCCAAGGCCCTTAACCCCCAGCTCCAGGGGCACTGCATGTTGGCTGATCTCAAGCTATGGCGAGCAAGATGGGATATGCGAAGAGAACTATTCCAATGTTCCTGTACTTTTGCAAATGGCAAATTCAGGAATTATCATTATTTATCATTGCTTTTTGCGATTTGGTTGATGCAAAATGGCAGTGAGCTCAGTCATCAGCTGGAAAGGGACTGTCAGAACTCCCCAGAAAAGCCGTGTGTGCACAGATTTGTGCTTGAGCCCCTACTCTTAATGAGAAAGGCAACACATTACCACCAGCATTTGTCTTTGGGTTTAAGGCCCTGAAGGTGCATAACTTTAGGGTCAAATCAAATGAACATGAGGTTGAATAGTTATCAGATAATTCTAGCAGAATACTTTGAACCTCTCATGCACAGCAATCTGTCTGCTTGTTGCCATGGAAGCTGTTGCCCCACCTACCGCCTCCACAACTGGAGGTATGGAATTTGCTGGCGACAGAAGAATGCTTTCATTTTTCAAAGATCATGAAATATGTTTTTGCAAGACAGTTAAAATCTGCATGTCCATGAGGCCAGTGATATTTGTTGAAGTTTAGACTTCATGCTCCTTTATAGGGATATAATGACACAGATTATTGGACAACTAGAGACAGTGAATGGAACAAAATCTATTATTTTGTGTATATAAAGCATTTTTTCCCTGGTAACCATGTATAACTAGATAAACTAAATATTAATGAAACATGTTCTGAAGTATGATGAGATTCATCAACAACTGCACACACCCCCCCCCAATCATCACATGCTAGGTTGGCTTCCCATCCAAAGACAGCAGACCACTTTAATCCGGCTGTTTGCCTTCACGTGTTGTAATCTGCCATAACTAGATTGTCAGAATATCTAATGCACTTGCATTTTGTTTTACATTTCAGTGGTATAGCTGATTTTAGTCATTGTCTGGAAATGATGCTGTATGACATTGTATTCAAAATGACATTGTCAGCGTTGGTTGTGGTCGCTTGTGATTTCAGGTTATGCTCAGGATCGTGATGCTCGTTTTAGTAAAACTAGTGAGGGGGTGGAAATGCCTATGGGGGACTGACATTAAAGGCTGGGAGACCCTGAAATGCTTAACTGGGTGTCTTGGTTGATTTAGCCATATTTGATGCTGGAATGCTTTTCTCAGATAGACATACTGGAAATAAATAATGACCATAATACTTGGGGGAGAAAATAGGAAGATTGTGCAGTGGGTTTATAATAAGTACAGTTTCTTTCCATGTCATTGTTCCTGGAGATTGTGCATTCGATCAAGAAAAGAACCTGGAAACTGATGTTGATTTGGCTAACTTGAGGTTCACTGCTCATCTAGGCTGCTGTTGATGGTTCTGAGGAAAGGCAGTTTGATGATCAGAATCAGAAAGATCTTTACTGGCCCACTATGTTAAACATAAGTTTAACATATGTTAAACATTAGTGGGCGTGTCCTCAGTATGACATGCAACATGCAAAAGAATTGAAGAAAATATACAAGTATTCTCTTGCATGTTTTATGTGTGTTGGCCTAATCCGCCCCCCCCCCCCCCCCATCTGGAGGCTCACCTTCCACTTTGAGTTCCAGGGACTATGAGGGGTGTCAGGAGCTACTGCCTGCCCACCCCCCTCACTGCTCCTGTCATGTTTTACATTCTCACTGTTTCCACTGATTAGAGCACAATCTGAGCTGCAGCATTTCACCCACTGGGTGTCATGTGTCAAATCGAGGCTGCTCCCTCTACTCCTGCGAAAAAGGACCCTGTGAGAAGGAACAAACAAAAATAAGGCATTATTTTGGGATTCAAGATGCACGTTACAGAAGAAATCCATCCTTAACAGGAATAATTTCAAATTGATCCTTCACCTCTGGAGGCCTTTCTATAGTCATGTTGTAGCGTTACTGGTGATATTGTTAAGGTCCCCAGGATAACGTGCTATATCGTCTCTCATTCTACTCCTCATTTGCTGCCCTGTTTATGTGTTTACTGGATTTTCTTAGTGCAGGTAAGTGTCGTCTAACTGTCTGAAGTCAGTGCCAAAGGGTGCGATGGAACAGCCACAGACTCCAGCCCCTAGCCAGGTGTGTAATGACAACCTTTTACCTTCGAGGAAGGTCTGAGGGGTCAGCATAGTCCTTCGTCGAGTCCAAACAGAGACGTGCCAGTAAGTGATCTTGGATGCAGTACAGTCCAGGAGTTAAAAGGGAGACCCGGACCCTGCGTATGCCAGCACCAGCTGGCCAACCGGAGGCTGCGCTGTCGTTCCCAGGCATGCAAACGGTGGAAACAAAGTCCCGCTATGCAAATCAGAAGCGGGCCGTCTGTTTTGCATGCATTTAGAAATGAAACCCTTGCTTGTTTATCCACATTTGACAAATTTGTTTCCACTTTCAGCATGTCAAGCAAAGAAATGAATGGCTGAAATTCATATGGGTCTCCTATCCCTGAAAACTGATGTGGTGGCCTTACAATATGGAAATCGATAGCCTGATGTTTTGGTGGCATCCCAGAGTGTCCCCGATCTTTTCTTCCTCCTCCTCTCTCTTTCTCTTTGATCTTGACCAACATGGTGTCATATATCCAAAACTGAGAGCCACGTGTAAAGCAATCAGAGACTTTGAGGAGCGAAAAGCTCATAATCTGTGGGGTCTGCTGATTGAGATGGAATAGAGAGTCAAAATCACACCTCAGCCTTTGTGGCCTCTGGTCCCTGTACCTCCCGAACCAGCTCGTCTAGCACAGTGGGATACCTGATTTGGGGTATGTGAGGGAGTCTGGGGGGAAATTTATCAGGGCACTTACCTTGCATCTTGTGCAGTTGCCCTGTCTTCTGTAACGACTTTGCACCAGTGTACTATACTGTAGCTTATAGATGCTGTGGTGCATTTTGTGATACCTGTAAATTTTTAAAGTTTGTGAAAAGCCATTTTACAACAACTCAGTTCAGTTTTTTTAAACATTTTTGTGAGTGTAGATGTGCTGCCTAGTTTATCAAGGAGAGAGTAACAATTTTTTGTAGCACGGTCCAAAAAAATCGGAATAGTTATAGTAGGAATTAATAACTAGAGTGGGGATTCAGGACCTAAAAGGTCTGATACGTACGGGCCCAGCTGGTTGAGGGTTCTCTTCCAGTCTAGAACTTAGATTCACATCATCAGTTTATGCACGCAACCAGCTCAGTTGTTCTAAGATGCTGGGATGCTAACTAGGCTGTTTTTGTGTGTCTGCTATGGCTGAAGGGCTTTAGAATGGCCCACTCACACTAAGAAACATCAGTCATCGCTCATTCTTCTGGATCATTGCTTGGTGCTGTGCTTCCCAGGTGACTGAGAGTGCCCAATTCCTGCTGATGTATCACAAGAACGTCCACATTTGGGGTTTTTTCTCCTCTGCCCCGTGTGTAATAAGAGCTAGAGTTCACTAGAGATTTGGGCAGGTGAGAGTTTGAGGCTCTGTGGCACCTCATCTGCCCACTTTTTCTGATTCCCTGTAGGGAGCCTTTAATTTAGTGCGGCTATATTTGCGAACGGTGCCCATGTGGGTAGCCATCTGCTGTGCTGTGAAAGCGGCATTTTATTTACCTCCACGAGATGTGCTGGCATTTAACCAGATATCGGTGGTCAGCAGATCTCTGGGCCTGTTTGGACGGGATGTGGCAGTGGCTCAGACGTTGTTCATCCACTGCCCTGGCTTTTGGGTGAGCCTCTGGTGCTATGAGGGGCACTATTGGGGGCTGGACAGTGATGATGATGATGATGATGATGAGCTTTTCTTTGCGCGATATTAGTGATTATGTTTATTAGGCTTTTACTGCTGAGTAGTTTTTATTCTTTTTATACGAAGTATCTGCAGGAACATTTGTGGCTGTACGCATCCTATCTGGTTGGAGGGTGGATGGATGGACGGGTGACGGTTCATTTCAGGGCTTTTGTGTGCACTCACTCCATGGACCATCTGATGCTGCTGGGTAACCCTTATGTTCCAAACGGCGTTTGATGAGCAGATCTCTCAAGTAGTTCAGTAAAGGTTACCTGGTCCTGCTCCTGCAGTCAGTCAGTCAGTTTGAAGGAGAGCACACATGCTTTGAGGGGAACTGGGCCCCTTGAATCCTTTGGCTGCCGGCTTTTTGTGTTGCTTAACTTGACTGTAATATGTGCCTGGGAACTTCTCTTATTACACTATGCCCTGTGTACATGTGTGCACCTGAGTGTGCCTACTGTTCAATGTTTGCGTGAAGTCGAAATGTGTCCTGTGAGTCTACATGCTCCTCTGTGTTCCAAAGGTTAAAGCGGCAACATTGACCTTGCTACTGGCGCGTTTGAGATGCCTCTGAAAAACCATTGCATGTGGGCACATAGTGTGATCTTTGTGGGAGGTCCAATATTCAACCAAATGAATGGTGTCTCCCAGTGCTGGCTCCCAGAATATCAGGACTTAAAAGCAGCACCTTTTGTACCATCGTTATGTTGTTTCCCAAGTCCTGCTGGGGCCGATCTTTCACCTTTTTAGGAGAGGCTCATTGCTGACCTTTTACATGGTTCGTTTAAGTCGGGACTGATGGCTTCCTGGACTTTCCCAGCTGTTGCCACATCAGCGGCAGGTCTGATTGGCTGCACGGAATAGCTGAGGCGTCTCTGGGTGACCTTTGGTTCTCCTGGTTCTGATTGTGCCTGGGATATGGGTCACCGTGTTTGTGCCTGACCTTTGCTGTACTCCTGCATTTTATGCTTACTGTGGGATTTGCTGTGAGCAGGCGGATTATGAAACAGTTACACTGGTGACTAATACATGCTATTGGGGGCGGGGGGGGGCATCTTTATTATGGGCTTCCTCTGCCTATGGCAGCGTTTCCCATCCCGGTACTCAGGGACCCTCAGTCGGTCCATGTTTTTGCTCCCTCCCAGCTCCCTGCCAGACAGTCCAATGTGGATTGTCTGGGGGTCCTCGAGGACCGGATTGGGAAACACTGGTGTACGGAATATGCTCCATAGGTCTTCTGAGACACAGTTCCTCTGGGATCAATGTTTTCCAATCTGGTCCTCGGGGACCCACAGTTAGTCCATGTTTTTGCTGCCTCCCAGCTCTTTGCTAGGACTGTCCACATTTTTGCAGCAGAAACATAGACTGTCTATGCGTCCCTGAGGACTGTATTGGAAACACTGCCCTAGGTGGTTCACGTTCTTGCTTCCTCTTAGTTCCTTGCCCCACAGTCCACGTTTTTGACTGGAGGGAGCAAAAGTGTGGACTGTCTGGGGTCCCTGAGGACCAGTTTCAGAAACGCTGCCTTAGACTAGAATAAATTTATGCATGTGGGTCTCTACCTCATTTCACCCCCAAACCCTCAAGTACAAATATTGTAAGAGAAAGGGCACAGGCTGATCTGTCATCTGGTTCATTCTCTGTCTGATGGGTTGTGGTCCAGGACACTAGTCCCAGGAATTTTAAGCAGAAGCTTGGGGTGACAGTCAAGGTTAGGGTACAATTCACCTCCCCCCACCTGCAGAATTAAAGTGCAAAGAGGACTTGTGCCATTTGGTCAATTGTTATGCTTTCTGGGTGATTTGTGCTTCATTCTGGTCTAACTGCCACATAAAAAAAAGATGCGATATGAAGTGATCACAAGGTGAATTGTGAACGGGATCACTAGACTCCCAGTATAAACAGTGCTGAAATATCTGTTAGTCTAGCAAATTTTGTGTTTTTGTGGCGTTTATATTCCACTTGTAAGATGGATGCCTTGTCAGAGAATTCAGTTGCTCCCACAAAGAGTCATTTTTTGGGGGGAGGAGGGGTTTGCGTCAAGTGGTATGGTAAGAGAATGAAGCTGGCATGATGCAGTGGCAAATCTATGTGGGGCCAGTTTGGGAAGAACAGGATGTTCCCTGGAGCCGGGTTCCTGCCTGCGTAAGGCGTCCAGCTGGCAGGGCTGTGCCCTCCTGGGATACTGGCCTTCGCTGTACAGCCTGGTGTGTCGCATTATAAATTAAGAGATGCCAGTGGGGCTTGTTCTTCTTGGACGGGGGTGCAAGGAAGAGTGTTTAAAACTTTACCTCTGGACTGGAGTCGGCTACACTTGATTCTCCTGGACACCCTGGTCCCCTCTTTTTTTTTAATAAATATATATATATATATATATATATATATATATATATATATATATATATATATATATATATAAATATAATTTTATTATTTTATTTATTTTTTTCTTTCGGGTGGGGGGGTGTTGGAATGAGCATAATACCTCTTGCGAGCTCCCGTACTGATTGATCCTCCCCTTTTGTGTTATCCTGCTGGGCCATCGTGTTCATTCTGAATATGTGAGTGATCTCCCAGGCCATTTAAGCCATTCCTGACCATTTAACCTACTTTCTCTAGTATATCTCCTTCCCCAGGTGCTGTGGTTTTAACGGCACACTCCTTTGAAACTTTAAACTGGAGTTTGCGGGAGTTGGCCATGTCATGCGTGTGGTAATTTCATACACTGTTTATTGTGCCAGTTTTTTTGTGGATGTAATTGGGTGTTTCTGTGTCATTTAAGAGTAGTCTTTGTCCTCTTAGCAGAACTATCTGCATTTGCAGAAATCCTGCAAATCTTATAGGCTTAATCCTCCGACAAGTTGCATTGGGAAAGCATTAAAAAATAATGTTTGTCTCCTGTTTCTGGCATTGGCTAAATTGATTGCTGATGATTAATCCACTGATGCCCTGACCCTGTGCACAAAGAGGCCTGGCCCAGGGTGTTGAAATCAGAGTGAACATCCAAGTGCCGCCCAGCATGGCCTGATCCGAAAGTGGCTTCCCCCTTCCACAGCTGCTTTATATGCTTTGTGTGGCTCTCAGATGCTCCGCTTAACCGCAAAAGGAATATCACTTGCATTTGGAGATCCATGAGTTCTATGTGCGATGTTTAACTCCATGCTCTTAAAGGTCCCCGACGTGCATTTTCTGCACATTAACTGGCAGACTTATCTCAGTGGACTGTGTGACTGCTATCCAATGGCTGTTTAATTGAGGATTAACTTCCCCAAAAGAGCGGGCTTATTTATGAGATGGATGGGAAGTCGCATTGAGGGATCTCTGATGGATTCGTGAGAAGAAAAGGCACTGCGAGGTGGCAGCCTCCCCCTGTCCTGCTCTGCTGGTCGTCTCGCCATGGCTTTATGCTCCATCGCCTGTGCTTGTGATCATTATCCTCAGCTACGGAGGCTGCAGACGGTCCCTGGAGATGCTGGGAGGGGGTTATCAAGGTGCTGCAAGGGCGAGCTCTAGTACTCAACACTTTCTATGGATAATTAACAAAAAAAATCATCATAATAATATATAATCCTGGGTTCAGCACCCCCTTTTAACCCGTATGATAAATCTAAGTTATTATTTTGTTTAAATATTTGTAAAAAAGTCTCAATATAAAAATTAGATATAGACATGTAAATCCATTTTGAACTTCAGTCAGACTGGGTTTTCTTTAGGCTAAAGATGTTCATTTATATTGTGAAGATCTTGTGATTGTGTCGGATATGACTGAGACTTCAAGGAACACCAAGCCTGGCAGGACCCAGACGTTCAATCCTATGAACGCTGTCCACGAACTGGTCCACTGTGGGGGACGGCACCGTCAGGCAATGGTATGTTTTGTGCATTGTAGCATTACGTGAACTGAAAGGGAACATGTCAAAGCAGGGCACGGATTGAGTTTCGGGAGGTATGGATGATACGGGGAATGGGGTAACTGGAAGCACAAAGGGGCGCCCACGAAAGAAGATGTGCTGGTTTTGGTTTGCATACTGCCAGGGCAGGAATGAGGAGTGGCGGGGGGCTATAGACTGTGTTAGTGTTTACCTTAGACAATCAGCCATACTCCAAAAAGTCTGGATTGCTCTTCTCTACCCAGCGTGTGCGTGGACCCGTGGCCGGCCTCGAGCTTCTGGCCTGAAGCCTGTCGATAACAACATTGCAGACGTGGGCCAACGGTCAAGGAGTAACCAGCTATTGCATCAGTTCAGGCTTAATTATGTTGCATAGCAATCGGCACCAAAATAGAATGAATGGGAGCTTTTATCCTTTCATCTTGTCCTCCTCCACCATGTCTAATGACTATTTATTTGTTTTTATTTGTTTTTATTTTTAAATATTGGTGATGATACTCCTCTCATCCCTGTGGTTAGCTATAGTTGATAATGTAATCCTTTCATCTTCCTTGAAGGCTTATGCAGTAGAGAGTAGTGATGAACCCAGAGTATGTCCTAGGTAGTATATGGCACTTTGCAGAGGAACCCTATGGACAGCATTCCAGCCTATCATAGATCATACTTACCCTACTGATCACACACAATGGGCCAATCAGAGAGAGCGTTTCACTTAAGTGTATATCTTTGGATGGTAATAAAGACCCCATGTGACACAGGGAGAACATGTGAACTCCACAGAAGCAGGGACCAGAAATGAATCCCAGCTCTGGAGGTGTGAGGCCACCCTGCTACCCACGTAGGTGCTGGACTGCCTGAGCTAATGGCCTTTCGGTGTAATGAACAGATTATTACCTGCCTCCGGTGGGCAACTTGTCTTAACGAGTACAACGGGGTCTCAGCAGGAAGCCCTATTTCCCAGACCTCAAGCTGTGTTTCTGTAGAAAAGCTTGATGGTTTTGATATTCTCTCTGATGTGACACTTACTGCTAGGAAGGGATGGGGCAGGGAAGCAGGAATTTTCAGCCGGTCTGACCAGAGGGATCGCAATATATCCTTACAGAGTTTGGAAGCGGCTGGACGTAGCTCACATGAGTGTCTGAACTTCAGGGTACATGGTCTGTCTATCTATGTCAGGTCTTCCCTGACACACTGGGATACTACAGAAGCCTCCAATTTTTGGACTCACATTCAGCTATGGATGTGCCTGTTTTGATAATGGTGTGGGAATTCCCCGGGCATGTAAACGCGGGGCTCGCGGTCAACCGGGAAGCGCCGCTAAAGCGACGCAGAGCAGCCGGTAGCGTGAAATCTGACCAGGCCTCTTAACGGTAACTCAAACCATGGGTAACGAACCTGAACCTATAGAAATGTCAATTATTCAGGATGTGGTATGGCAGGTTTGGCAGTGAAACTGCTTGTTCTGTTTTGGTAAAGTCAGATGAGGTATGGAGGGTTTGGCGGTGAAACTGCCCATTCTGTTTTGATAAAGTAAGATGATGTCAGACTTGTCCGTGATTAGTAACTCAGGTAACTGCACGTGCTCTGGGCTGGTGCCAGTTAGAGGCCAACCATATGTAAGCGTGGCAGTGAGGAGGTTTCATTGCTCAGTCATCCCATTGCTTTTAGAGCATAGGGCTCAGTTGGCTTTCAGTCAGAGGTTTGTTCTATCAGAATAGATGGAGTAGATCTGTGTCTCTGTGTCAGTTTCCAGTAGGTTCTAGCTTGATGGTTTGGGTGGCTTGGAGTCATGGTTCTTGTTAATGAGCATCTTGCTTTGGGCTTCTGCTTAGCCATTTTCTGGTTTAGGGATTCATAACCCCAAATAGCCGTCATCCCACTGCTGAGGTGCTGTGCCACTGGCGTCCTGTCTTCAAGGTTCTCTATGTATGTCTTGGCTTCTACGTTCCTGCCCTTTTAAGGTTCTTTAGTTGGACCTGGACTGGGTTCTGCCATCCTCTGCGCTTCAGTCTGCCTCTGGTTCACCTTGTCGTGGAGCTGTTCAGTCAGACAGCGGCACAAGTCCCCTTGGGTTCCTCTGACCAGCAGTGTTGGGACTGTTGGTCTGAGGGGGGCAGAAGCCCTGGTGTAATGGAGGGATGGTCCAGGTTGAGGTGTTCTGTTCCAGACCTCGGCTATGAAGGCCAATGAAAGGTTTCAAAAAGTGAGGTCGAGTTGTGATAGAAGGGGTTTGCCAGTGAAAGTGCCTGTTCTGTCTTGGTATATTAAAATAAGGTATGGAGGGTGTTGTGTGGTTAAACTGCCTATTTTGTTTTGGTAACGATAGATGAGGTTTGTGGGGGAGGGGGTTGGAAGTGAAACCTCCCATTCTGATTTGGTGAAAAGAATAAGAATGTGACACTGCTATAGTAACAGAGTTTCTGGAGTTTTCTCCAATATTGTGAAGCTTTCTTGGCAGAGGTTTGAGTAAATATTAATCTTGGTCATTCAAGCTAGTCATGATGTGTGATCAGCTAATGTTTTGTGTTCTGTGTGGGGGGGGGGGTGCAATACGGCCCCAGGTGCCCTTTCAGTTGTCCCTCCCTACTGAGGAAGTGCTATGTTGCGTTTGTCTCTTGGTCTTTTGGCTAGTGACTGCCACGTGGTCTCTGCTGCACAGCCCATGCAACGTCGTCTCCTGGGTTACTGACCTCATTTGCGAGGAGGGGCGGTTCTAGTCGCTGCAGATGAGTCAGTACAATCTGTCTGTGTCTTGTGTGGAAATTTTTATATAGAAAAGGGAAGCAAACACAACAGTGCCTGGTGTCCATGTTGACTGCATCGCTGTCCACCCCCTGGTCACCAGCTGCCCGCATGACTAACCGCTGGCTAACATGTGGGTGAAGTCAGGCTGCCAAGATGGTGTTAGTCTCCATCCATGTGCCTTTTATCCATTTGTAACAATTTGCAAAATAAAGATTGAATTGTTAGATTGGCAGCTGCTCAGCTGGTAGCATAGATGTCTCACATCCCTAAGGTTAGGGATTTGAATCCCAGCCCCAATAAGTATGTGGAGGTTGAATGTTTTCTCTTTGTCTCACTTTTCTGCCACAATACAAAGACTTGGAATTAGGCTACCTCTAAGGTGCGTGTGTGTGTGTCTGTGTAAGCTGTGGTGGGCCGGCACCCAGTCTAGGGTGTACTCCAGCCTTGTGTGTGATTAAGTGGTCAGAAGATGAATGGACTTTTGGTGTAAATCTATGGCTGAAGCTGTGGGCGTTTGGTCTACCCTAGTTATGGACACATGTCTTTTCTGCAAGGCCGCGAAAAGGCAGAATTCTGGATAGTTTGGCACTGGAGAGTTTTTGTTGGAGGTTTTAGTGTAAATTGTTTTTTGTTACCATGGCAAGTGCTGGAGGGCTGTGTACCAGCTGTATCTGGTGTGGATTAGAATAATCAGTTCCTTTCATTCGTAACTTGTAAGGGCTCAGTCTTCACTATCTCCACTAAAATGTGGATGCCATGATGTAAGCCCGTAAAAGTCCCGTTAGGGATGAAGCAGTGAAGGTCAGAAGCCCACTTTGGTCACATTGTATGGTGAGACCAGGGGTTAGTGAGTCACCAGTCATACAGATCCGTGGCTGATGTGTCTCTTATCAAGTAAGCTTTGGCTAGATGGCATCTGCTTTCTCCCCATCAAAAATAAGGTGCACAATCCCATTCATCCACCTTACAACTGCTTTTCCCAGTCGGGGTCTCCTGGAGCCTATTCCAGCAGCCGGGATGCATCCTGGTGCGATGCCAGTGCATCAGTGAACATATGCACTCAGTCATAATCCACGGGCAATTTAAAGACACTAATTACCTTAGCTGCATGTCTTTGGACTGTGGGGAGAAACCTGTATACCACTGGGAGAGCATGCAAACTCCACACACAGCGAAGGCAGGTGGTATCAGGCCACCGTGTTACACACTGAGCCACTGTGCTGTCTGTATGTAGAATACAATTCACTGGATTTATAAAATATATGCTAAAAATGTTTCTTTTGCTTTAGGCCCTGCTTGATATTGAGTGTCGAACTCAAGTTGACTGTCCTGACAGCATAATGACACCTTGAGGCCCTCATTCTGGATTGAGGTCTACCGATTTCTGCCCAAATGACCCCATTTTCCCACAGGGATGAATAAAATACCACAAGCTTGGTCTAGAGGTCCCTGCTGAAAGCAGAGGCATGGGCAGAAATTCTGGCCCCCTGACAATGTCACCTTGGTGGGCTGGGAGTCCCTCACCGGGCCCCTGCAGTCTGCCAGGGTTTCCGTGCTCCTCCAACACCCCTGGCTGAAGAGCACCAAAACAAATAACTTTAAAGCATGTATAATTTATTTATAATATTGTGTATGAATTTTATCTGAGGAATAAATATTCTGTTATTGGTGGTAATCATTTATCCGCGACTCGGACAGGGTGCATGATCGCGCTGCTGTTTCTTATTGCTGTGGGTGTGACACAGTGGGTGGCATAAGTGTATTTCATACGTCGTATGAATATTTTCAGTAATGCCTTGATATTGAGTGTTGACAGAGAGAGACCGCAGAGAGTGGAAGCTCTCAGCTGTAGACCCTAATGACAGAGGCCACTGGAGATCTGAGGTGAGATCTGCCATGCGTGCAGCTAGCCAGCTACCTGGAAGGGGGCCCACTGGTGTGGATTATGCCGCTGCACCTACACGTTAAATAAAAAATCCGATGATGATGATGATGATGATGATGAATGCCTGAGTTACGCAGTTGATATGATTTGGACACATTACATGTAACCAAGAGAGTATGAGAATTTGATATTGGGGGGGACACAGTTTAATATATATGCAAAGGTGTATTTAATGGGGGAAACCTCCCCCCCCCCCCCCCCGCTATTCTTGTGCCCCTTCAAGTAACTTGCAATGACTAAGCAGTTTTTGAAAAGTGAAAGTTGCAGGTTCATTCCAGGCTGGCATCGGAGTACAGAGAGGAAACAGGTGGCGCTATTACTGACATCGCCACGGCTGAGGTTCTTGTCCAGCCTCTGTGCCTGGATTTTAGGTTTTCTCCTACATTTCAAAGACATTCATGTGGGGCAATTGGTGTCTCTAAAATGCCAACAGGGTATGTGTCCTGCAGCATTTCATCCAGGGTGCCCCCCAGCCTGGGATGCCCACCCAAAGCTGCCTGGGATAGGCTGCATACACCCCCACCCCCTAACCCCAAACCTTGCTCCACTTCAACCCTGAGCAGGATAAGTGGTTGGAAGATGGATGGATGTTTTTACTGTGTAGCATATTAAGGGCTATTATTATGTTAAATGCATGTGTTAAGTGTGATGCAGTAATATTGCAGACAAGCTTTGCTGAAATGTGCTGAATAAGCTGCCTGGTTTCCTTGCATATTATGGTTCAGTCTTTTTTTTTGCAGAAGGCATTACTATATTTACAGTTCTGTGTCTGTCTGTGTTTACTTGTATTCTTTGACCTGACGGTACTGGTTTTATTCTTTTTAATTCTCTCTCTAATCCAGTGTTATCTGTTGTTGCTCTCTTCCATATGGAATCTCCCGACTCACATGTCTCTCACTTTAGTGCAGACTTGCGCTCTGTCACTTCCAGGCAGTGCTCACCTCCTCTGCTGAATGACGCGGAGTGCATCCCCTAGCCCCCACGTACCGGGGCTGTGTAAGACCTGGTGGGGGAAGGCTCTTATCTCTTGATGAAGAAATTCATTAAAATTCAGTCATGACACATCCATCTACTCATCAGAGATGTTGTTATTTATTATTATTATTATTATTATTATTATTATTATTAGTGGTGGTGGTCGTGGTCATATTAGCTTTTTCCTCTAACCAGGATATGTGGCTGGTGGGTGGGTGGATGAATGGATTATTATCATTATTGCTTGCTTGTTGCATTTATTTTTGATTCTCCGTCATGGCTCCATGCGTGTGGAGATTGCATGTTCTCCCAATGTCATTGTAGGGTTTCCTCCAGGTACTCCGGTTTGAAAACATGCTGAGGTTGTTTACGAAATTGTCCGCCAGATGTGAATGGTAATTGGCGTTGTTTGTGCCCTGCGGTGGGTTGGCGCCCAATCCCGGGCTGGTCCCTGCCTTGTGCCCGTAGCCTCTGGGATATGCTCCAGACCGCCTGCAATCCTGAATAGGTTTATATATTTATAAAAGATGGATGGATGGATTTGGTTTTTTGATGTTGCTGCTTTGCATTGATCTGACGTTTCGTAGTCCGGTTGGTACAGCTGAGGAGGAGGGGTGTGCGCCTGTTTTACCTCTGTGACTTGCGCAGCGTGAGAAGCGCCAGGATGCCTCCTGAATACAGAGGCCTGTCCCTTTCAAATTAGGCTTAAAGAGCCCCTAGGCTCCCTCAGACGGCGGCCCTGAGGGAGAGGAGTGCGGTGCTGCCCTGCTGCGGCTGGCTGCCGGTCATTATGGAACAGCTGGTCTGCAGGACACAGCACGTTATCTAGTGTGTCAAGGGCCGGTGTCAGGTTAGGCCAGCCTCTCACTGGTAACTTGAGGGTTCAGGTAAGGATACAGGTTGGTGTCCAGAAACACCTCTGGCTTCTATGCCCGGTGGGGTATTAGCACACCGAAACCCCAATTTAATAATCTTAAAAAAGTAACCCCCCTCACACACACACACACACACACACACACTCTTTTGGCAGTCTCTGTGAGACTGTGGTACTGCTGACCTTCATAACAAGGGTAATTAAACGTTTCACTGAGATCGATGCACATTGTCCCATGAAAGGAGGAATGAGATGAAAAATGAACTAGGGTGTGATTGCTTTTGAGGGGGGTTTTCTGTAGGGGCTGTCGGTCACTTATCTGGCTTGTTGGTTTTCTTGTTAAGAAGTGCCTGGCACTTCCTCTGTTTCTGTTCCCTTTTTCATGAAAACGCTTAGCTTCCAGGCAGCATGGAAAAGCACCGTCCTGAATTGTGTAGCAGTCATAGCCGGTATGGCTGCCTTTAATCCTGCTGGGCCGTCACCCTGCCTAGTGACGGCAGCTCGGCTTTATTCTCCCGTGTACTGGCTGTTCTAACATCTCTGCATGGTGGACGGGCAGCTCTTTCCCAGACAGGCTCCCATGCTGGGCTGCCCTCTCTGGTTCCTAAGGAATCGCTCTTCCCCGTTTGGCCTTCCCGTCCTGAGCTTTCCCGGGTAAGACCCGTATGTAGTCACTACTTCCTGAATTCCAGCAGAGGCAGGGATTCCCACACATGGCTAAACCGCCGGCTATGTAAATAATTAATGAAGATGATTGCTCTCATTGATAAACGATTGTTATGCAGTAATATATGTATAAATCGTTACAGTCTAAGAGGCCTCTTTCAATCTGAAGCTATAAGTCTTCACCCCCCGCCCCTCCCCTTAACTCAATGATTAAATTTGTTGATTGGGGGGTACGAATCACAAAAAAATATGGGAAAATCCAATATTGGTTGAAATCGGGACACAGAAATACAGGATGATCGTGTAAAATGTGGCACAGGTGGCAACTCTGCCCTCCATGCCTCTGTGATGTTAACAATGCCCGCCCTGTGCTCCAAGGTGATTGCGTTCCGGCTCTATATTAAGATGCAGATGGTGGCTGTGAGGCTTCCGTGTGTGTGCGTGTGTGTGCGTGCGTGCGTGTGTGTGAGCAGCATGCTGTGAACTGGGGTTCCTGATACATTGCAGTGGTCTTCAACAGACTACAGGAAGTCCAGGAAAGCCACCTCAGAAAGGTACCCTTTTTGTTCCTGAAAGTTATGCAGGCAGCTTAAGAGGGCTTCCTCAAAGGCTGCCCTGGTCCACACCGAGGTCCACAGCTTCCTTAGAGTCTGCCCTGGTTCACACCAAGCCCCACAACTTCCTTAGAGGCTGCCCTGGTTCACCCCGAGGTTCACAGCTTCCTTAGAGGCTGCCCTGGTTCACACCAAGCCCCACAACTTCCTTAGAGGTTGCCCTGGTCCACACCAAGATCCACAGCTTCATTAGGGGCTGCCCTGGTTCACCCCGAGGTTCACAGCTTCCTTAGAGGCTGCCCTGGTTCACCCCGAGGTTCACAGCTTCCTTAGAGGCTGCCGTGGTTCACACCAAGCCCCACAGCTTCCTTAGGGGCTGCCCTGGTCCACCCCGAGGTCCACAGCTTCCTTAGAGGCTGCCCTTGTCCACCCTGAGGTTCACAGCTTGCTTAGAGGGTGCCCTGGTTCACACCGAGCCCCACAGCTTCCTTAGAGGCTGCCCTGGTACATACTGAGGTCACCAGCATCCTTAGAGACCCTGGCCCACACCAATATCCATAGCTTCCACAGAGGTCCAGTGCTGTCCCTTTTAATGCTGATGACGAGGCCTTCCATTGATCTCTTCTGTTGATAACCCAAATAACTCAGGATGTATCCATGGGCAGGGGAGTCTGCAGTGGATTCCAGCCCCTGAGAAGGTCATTGTGCAAATGGGAAGCAGGCGAACGCTCTGCAGCTCCCCGGGTCTTCCCCTTGGGTTAGACGGGCCCCTCAAAGGTGCCTATGGAACGATTTGGGTCCATCATGATGATGGCTGTTCCATCTGCATTTTTTAACAGGCATGCCACTTCACAGAGTGTAATCAAGGAGTCAAAGTTTAATTGTCACATGTACTGAGTACACTGACATTAAGATAAGATCAGATGTATTTTGATCACAGAGAAATTCTTACTTGTGTTGTTTGCCTGCAGACTGATAACTACAGATTGTGTGTCTGTGTTTATGTGTCTGTGTGTGCATGTGCCACCCAGGTGAACTTCGTGGTCTGCCAGCTGTTTGCGCTGCTCACCGCCTTCTGGTTTCGGCTCTACCTTCACCCCAGCAAAACCAGCCCCTTTGTCAGGCACGTGGTAGCCACCTTGCTGGGCTTCTACTTCGCCCTCTTCTGCTTCGGCTGGTGAGTGACGCTCTCTCCCTCTCTCTCTCACTCTCCCTCTTGTTCTTTCCGGAACCCTTTATCGGCCCTTAAACATGACCCCATAAACCACCCGCTCCAGCCCGTGACAGGGTACCTCTGCTGTACATTCTCTCATTTGGCTAATTAGAATTCCTCACATATTAAAATGCCAAATAGACAGCTTGGAAGTTCTAATATGGGTTTCCCCAGTCAAAGTAATGCTTAATATGAAGCACTGTAGTCACCAAATTATCCAGACTGTGACAAACCTTGGCAGCTATTATAGTGCATGTTTATTGCTGAACATTTGCATAGTACATGGGATCCACCCCTGGCCTTTGTTCTGTGTTTGATGTTATAAGTAAGAATTCAGAGTGAGATGACTAAGAAATACGATCATTGTCATTACATTGTATCGCATTGTAATGTAATGCATTGTAATTTATTGTCTTGCATTGTAATGCATTGTAAGGGCTGAGATGACAGGTGTACAGTGGAGAATATGGCTGTCTGGGGAAGAGATATTGTATATAAAATAGGCTACCAGACAGGCCTGGTGTATTTCCTACAGAAGGTTTAGCCTTAAAATAAAGTGCAAGTATGTATACAGTATCTGTTTTATTTGGTACAATTAATTTAAACCACTCAACAGGAATGTCCTGTCTTTGTAGACATGGTCGAAGGCATTATTGGCTTTTTACGTACTTACACTAGCACTGTGAATTTAATTAACGTTTATACCACTCCCCTTATTTCACTGGTTTAATAAGACGAACAAATCGTTGAATTACTGATTATTGCAAAGAACAATGTCCTGTGCTTTTAATGGCCGCTGTAAAACCACAAGGCTCATTAGCCCAGATGATTTTCCAGAAGCATGACAAGAAGCACTGCACATGTGCAAGTGCATGTGGTGATGTGGCCCCTGTCTGTTAATGAAGCTCCCATTGTCATTCTAGATGTTTCATGCCTGTGGACTTTTTCTGGTAGCCACGTGATGGTCTTTACCAAAATGGCTTAGTCATTATTTAAAATCATGTCAGCAGAAAACAAAGTTCTGTTGTTGGTGCTGATTTTATTAACACCTGACAGTCATGTTTCCTGTCTGTGATCAGCTGCCCTGGAGCAATGATCACAGAATATATTTTTCTGATAATTATACAAGCTAAAAATATACGACAGAATGTGTGCTTTTAATACTTATCATTTAAGCTTGTGACAGTAAAGACAGGAGTAAAGTCACAGGTGTTTTATTATTTTAACTTTGTGTTTAATGATGTTGCTATCTTTATACTAATTGTGTTTCATCGACGACTTTAGCGATAACACAGACACAACACAGTTGATCACGTTTCAGTCCTCCCAGAATGCTGGCTTGGTCCTGGCAGAGCTCCAAATAAACCTTGCTTGGGCTGTTTCGGATTAGGTTAAAGTCCACGTTGACGTGACCTTTTAGTAAGTCATACCGAGTGTTGGGGAGTAGCTAACTACAATTAGCGACGCTACTAAGTTAACTATTTTTTTTTCTGTAGCTTATGTGTAGCGCAGCTACTTTTATAACACTGTAGCTTTTCCACTAACTATTTTTTTCGTTTTACTAATAGCGTGCGATAACGCTATATTGTCCAAAAAAAAATAGTATAGGTTGACGTCGACCTTATGACCGATCCGAGAATGCAGAGATGTGACCAGGACTGCAGGAGTGTATGACAGTTTCTGCCCCAACTGCCGGCAGCGAGAACATCCCTGTGAGACGTCCATTCAGTAATATCGTGCTCAGGCTAATGTTCGCAGCGCTCACAGTACAGTATACATCCGTATTCATTTGTTTTAGCAGCTTAAATGGTGATGTAAAGGTTATAACAATAATGAACCATAAAAATTGTAATAAAAAGTTTAAAGACACCAAACAATATAACGTAAAGATTTTTTGTTTTATGTCCTTCTGATTAATACCTCAATAACGACCTGTATTATTTAAAGCCACCAGGGGGGTGTTCCACAAAGTAGGATCAAGGGAAAGTCTGACTAATTTCGACAAGTCTGGCTCATTTAAGTGGGAGTTCCGTTCCATCAACGTGTCTTAAATGAATCCCCGCTGAGCTACCATGGTAATATAGGCGAGTGAATTAGTTTGCTCCTGACCAGGTTAACTGATCGGCTTAGTTAAGCGGTGTCTCAAAGAACGTCCGGCGTGTGGGAACAAAGTCCCAAAAGATCGTTCCGTCGGACGAAATTCCACGCTCTCACTACTCACATCAAGTATTCTCCTGAATTCTCATCTGTCATAATATTTTACATTATCTGAATGAATAATTTTGTTAACCTTTAAGGTGCAATGTACAAAAATGACATGCCCCTATATACGATCTTCATGTGCGAGGTGGCATGTTACTACCTACACTGCGTTAGCGGGAGAGTGAGTCTTATATATATATATGGAAATGGAACCCTGTAGTCGATGCTGTGAGTAAAAGCAAGACGAGAAAGCAGAGAATAAAACCATCTTTTCTGAATTAATCCTCTACGTGATATTTCCATAATATGGAGAACAGAGCTGAGATTGCAACATACACGTAATCAATATAATAAAGCCTGTAAAAATCACGCCTTGGCATTCCAATTAATTCCAAAATAATCAAAATAAAAGCGTACCCATATTACACAGGTCAAACATGAAATGCAATGACTGAAATTGAAAAAAATCCATTAAAATAATATGAACAGGAAGATATTTTAATATTTTGTTTAGTCACAGTCTACTTTGAAAGTTTATTACTAAAAAGCAGAGACAAGATACGGTTATTTGTACCTAACATTTCACACGGATGCAAGTGAAATCCTTTTCTGGAGATCAAATAATATACAATAACATTATACAGTAAGAATGAAACGTGAACTCAACCCAAAAGGTTCCCCATTGGCTATGGGAATCGAACCAGGAACTTTTGCGCTGTACTAGGAACTTGTAACATTTACATAAATTACGCATTTAGTCTGTCTGCAATTCATTGGCGAGCCAACTCCCTGGCTATATTTATGGCAAGAGTATTGCCTTCTTTACCCCCCAGGTGTTCCTGATTGGTGTTTTTTTGCTTCAATAATCTGGGGATTGGATGTTAAAGGGTTGAAAAATAAGTCACAGCAAACAATATCTTGACACTTTCACTAAAATACATATGAGCTGTCATAACCTGCGCGTCCAGATGTGTGTCACGCCCCCTGATCATCCACGTGTGCTTCCCCGATTGTGCACAGCTGTTTTCTATCAGTCTGTGTATTTAGTCCGCGTCTGAGTCCGTATTCCTCAGACCTGACATCGATGTTCGTCGCTGTCTGCCCTGTGCGGCCGAATAAACCCTCGTATCCCACATTCTCTACTGCCTGCCTCATCCTTCCCCGCTTCCCACCTGCTCGGCTACCCCTGGACGTGACATGAGCACTTTGGCTTTTGGGCAAATTATCTAAATGTATCTTTTTATGTTATAATCCTTCTAATTTTTACACAGCAATTGTAAAGTACTCTTGGTTTACACCAAACAAAGAATTTTTTTGAACACCTTATTGTGATTTAACATTATATGGTAAAAAAAAAAAATCAGAAAATTAATATGAAAATAACACCATGTTTTGTATTTTTAAGTAATTTGATTTTAGAGTATCCTACAACACAACTATTAAATATTACCGGACAAAACAGCTTCGATGTAATTTGCTGCTCTATAGCTTGTAGTGTAGCTTACTACTATATTAAAACAGTAGCTTATAGCTTGAAAAGCTCCCTGTGATGATCGCCGGTTGGCGAACAGGTAGGAAGCTGGGAAGGGCGAGGATGCAGGATACGGGGTTTTTTAAGGGAATAGCAGGGCAGATGGCGACGAACTAACATCAATGACAGACCTGGGGAAACAGACTTGAACGCGGACTAAATACAGGACATGACATCAGACTGATAAAAAACAGCTGGGCACAATCGGGGACAGACACGTGGTCGATCAGGGGGGCGTGGCACACACGAGGGCTGGACGCGCAGGTCATGACACTCCCGAGTAAAAGTAGCTTCCACAACACTGGTCATACTTCAGAGTCCGTTTTGCTGAAGTTGAATGATTTAGCAGGTACTGTAATGATCATCTGCGTTCTTTCCAGACTTTAACATCCACCTTTGTTCATGCTTTCATTCCAATTAATTTCCATATTTCAAGTATTACAGGTGTGTTTGTGCCCTCAGAATTCTTAATTAGATCATTTGTGAAATATTGAATATTGAATTTAGATTATTTTAAGGCCTTACTCGATTTCTCAATGGCCGAGGATTATCATGATAAATAGGTCTTAATTTGTAAATGATGCTGCAATTAAATCTATTATTAAATCAAGGATAATTAATGGATAATTGCTAAGCTAGTACAGAAATCATCCTGCAGTGGGTTGCCATCATGAGGATTCGGAGACCCTGATCAGGTCACATATCTGGTCAGATAGCATTGCGCCTAGATTCTGCTTCATAGTTGCACAACTTTGCTTTTTCTGCTCCCACTGCTAACCACCTGGCACCTCTTCTGCAAGTTCCTGGGGTACTTTATTGAAATTTGGAAAATTACCACTGCAATACCATCTGATGTGTGATGTATCGCTGTACTTTATTGTGCTGCCAAGCAGGTAATGCTCTGCAGCAAAATGTTTAAGGGTCTCTAGGTAGTGTGCTGGACCAAGAGCCTCGTCTGAGGGGTGTTCCTGCCGGGCCTGGTGTGACCTCACAGGCCGTAACCATATCACGCCTCAGCTGTCGACTGCTGGGAATATGAGTCCAGTGAGATTTGTAGTTCTCCCACCCCACAGCTGGCCCTTGTGGCCTATAGACGTAAAGTCAAGGTCAAATTGAGAACTGGCGGATGTTAGAGTACGTTCAGTCAGATGTGACTGGGTTTGGTCTCCTGTTCACATGACAGTTTACTACATCAGCTGGACAAAATGATTATTGGTTCACAGGTCACACAGAATCATTCAAACAAATGTTCAAAATACTTTGAGTTTATTAACTAATAAACAACAGTAGGCTTCCTTGCTGCAAACTAGTCAGTGTCTATATCAATCCTGGGCATCTGAACTAATCTGCTTTACCACAACTTAACAAGGTAAACATTTTCTTTAACTGCATTATGATAACCTGTCAGCATGCAAGATTTCAAAATTTTCCCAGATAGCAGACTTCATGTTGGATGTACACTATATTGCCAAAAGTATTGGGACACCTGCCTTTACACACACATGAACTTTAATGACATCCCATTCTTAATACATAGCCTTTAATATGGAATTGGTCCACCCTTTGCAGCTATAACAGCTTCAGCTCTTCTGGGAAGGCTGTCATCAAGGTTTAGGAGTGTGTTTATGTGGATTTTTGACCATTCTTCCAGGAGAGCAATCGTGAGGTCAGGCAGTGATGTTGAATGAGAAGGTCTGGCTCACAGTCTCCACAATAGTTCACCCCAAAGGTGTTCTGTCGGGTTGAGGTCAGGGCTCTGTGCAGGTCAGTCAAGTTCCTCCACACCAGACTCATTCAATCATGTCCTTGTGGGCCTTGCTTTGTGCACTGGTGCTTAATCATGTTGGAACAGGAAGGTGCCATCTCCAAAGTGTTCCCACAAAGTTGGGAGCATGAAATTGCACAAAATGGCTTTAAATGCTGCAGCCTTAAGAGTTCCTTTCATTGGAACTAAGGGGCCAAGCCCAACCCCTGAAAAACAACGCCACACCGTAAACCCCCCTCCACCAAACTTTACACTCGGCACAATGCAGTCAGGCAAGTACTGTTTTCCTGACAACCACCAAACCCAGGTTCATCCATCCAATTGCCAGACAAAGAAGCATGATTTGTCACTACATAGAGTCCAGTGGCGGCGTGCTTTACACCACTGCATCTGACGCGTTGCATTGCACTTGGTGATGTAAGGCTTGGATGCAGCTGCTCGGCCATGGAAGCCCATTCCATGAAGTTCTCCACAGACTGTTCTTGAGCTAAACTGAAGGCCACACGAAGTTTGGAGGTCTGTAGCTAATGACTCTGCAGTTGGTGACTTCTGCACACCGTGTGCCTCAGCATGCGTTGTCCCCGCTCTGTGATTTTACGTGGCCTACCACTTTGTGGCTGAGTTGCTGTTGTTCCCAATTGCTTCTGGTTTGTTATGGTACAGTACTACTGACAGTTGACCGTGGAATATTTAGTAGATTGGAAATTTCACAAATGGACTTATTGCACAGGTGGCATCCTATCACGGTACCGTGCTTGAATTAACTGAGCTCCTGAGAGTGACCCATTCTTTTGCAAATGTTTGTAGAAGCAGTCTGCATGTCTAGGTGCTTGATTTTATATACCTGTGGATAAGGAAGCGATTGGAAGAGCCAAATTCAATGATTTGGAGGGGTGTCCCAATACTTTTAGCAATATAGTGTATTTTCAATAAATTATAAATCTTCACTAGCTATTCTTCTCAATTCCGCAGGGTATATTTTACTGACTACTTTGTAAGTGTATGTGATTTCAGTCCATGGCCTATTGATTTTCAACCGCACCCGTACACTCAAATTGCATAGTAGGATATTTTTCACCTGTTGTATCAAAACTTGTGGGTCGCCCGTCAGATACCTGAACCAATACAGGACTCTGGTGCAGGTGCACTACAGTCAGTACGTGTAGGTCTGTCTATAATGAGGTGGGTATACAGTGGATGGATGATTGCCTCTGGGTAGTGTGTCCAGGACAACAGTTCATCATGTGATACATCTGACAGTTGTGTCCCAGCCCAGACTACATCGTAAACCCAGATCGTATAAGCTGCTGCTTCATTACACTCTGGGAGCTGTAGTTAATACCCAACTTGCTGCTTCGTTATACTTTAGGCACTGTAGTCTGTGCCCACCTCTTCTCTATTGCAGTCTGGGAGTTGTAGTCTGTGTGCTCCCTGGTGTTCTGTTGCACTCTGGAAATTATAGTTTCTGTGTTTGCTGGTGCTCCGTTGCACTCCTACCCAGGTGTGTCTGTAATTTGTGGATCCTTGTTAAATAGAGCCAGACATGATCTGTTGCTTTGCACAAAGGGGCATGTGATATAGAGCTGAGTAAAACCATCGTGTCAGGAAGAAATGGTTTAAAACTGCTGCTTTCTCAGAGGTCCAGAGTGTATTCACAGTCTTCTGCAAGTAATGATTCTCTCTCTCCTGTTCTGGGAGGGAAGGGGCTGATATACCTGCCACTTTCAGGCTGTAGAAATCTATCTTGAGGAACATCAGTCTAGGTGTCACATTTCTGTTTTCCTTTTAAACATGTAGGAATTATTAGCTCAGGTAAATTTTAATATCTCCACCAATATGTTTTGAAATTAATTAACTTTTAATTAATTATTATTTAATGCTGATTATTAACCAATTGTTATGCCGAATGGTCGGCTCCTCCAAACTCAATTGCGAATCCCCGATATCTGTTAATGTGAGACTTAAATGGGATTCATTAATAACCAGTATCGCTTAATAACCTGGGTTAGTGGGCTCGTCCAGCGAGCTGCGTCACCAGGTAATGTAAACGATCGGTAGCGAAGCTCCCCTCACGGCCGATGAGAGAGAGTCTCGCGATATTTCAGGCGAGTTTAGAGGTTTCAGAGCGTAGTAGCCAGATCGCACAGAGGCAGGGACTATTGTGAGCACTCAATGACGGAGGCTGAAGTTGTGTAAAAAGACATGCATTTATTCCTACAACTAACATAAGACAGACATTACACCTAACAAACAATAAACATGAAATAACGGAATAGACACAAACGATGTAATCATGAAAATGCAATGACCAGATTTAAAATGATTAACCTGAAAAGGGAAAAACTGTTCTGCAAAGCAAGCAGTTTGTAAGGATTATAAACCTAAAGGAATATAGCAGGTGAATAGGACAGTTTAGGTTGTTAGAAAGGAAAGGAAGTTGGTTTACTTGGATGCAGGAAAGAAGGAGGTCTTTGCAGTTGGTTGCAGTGGCTGATGAGCTGATGGGTGATGGCTCTCAGGGAGGCGCGGGGTTTGCAGCGGTTGTTGGAGTGGAGTCCCTCCGGTTCTTTCTTCTGGTGAAGCTTGGGCTGAGTTGCAGTTCTTTGGGTCTTCACCGACGGGCTTTAAGAACGCTGCTTGTTTCTCCGTTTTCTTCTCTTTTTCTTTTCTTCTTCTCCGATTTTCTCCGCTGCTTTGTTCTGAGATGCCAGGTTTTATAGCATAAGGTTCGTGATTAGGAGTGACCAGGAATTTGAGTCCTGGACCAATGGCTGACCATCCATTTGGCGGGCTTCGGAAGGGGGTCGGTATCAGTCTTTTTGGGATTTATGACCAGACTGACTTCTCTGGTAATGGTGATTTTCATTAGGCTGGTGTAACTTTTGATACGTCCACTTTTGTGGTAACCACTGACCAGATTTGGAAACTGGAGTGATTTTCCTTCGGTTTGATACCAAACATGCCGTACCAGCCTAGCGGTTCACACCAAATACCATCTGTGATGATTAATTAATGATTACTTATATTATGCTATTATGTTATGTTCTATTACTCACACCAGTATATGGTACAGGTGGTTTAGGTTGTACCTCAACAGATATTACCCTTTATACAGACATTATATGACATATTCTCATGTCATAAGCACATCGTACCCTTAGATAGGCATGGTAGAATACAAAGATCAGATAAGGGTTGCCGAGGAATGTGGCAAAGAAAAGGGGGGGGGGAGAAGGTTTGTCAAACAAAGAAAAAGAATCTCCAAAAGTTAAGACACATTCGAACATAACCTGTACATATCTGTATATTAAGACTAGTAGTCAAGAGTAAATAAATATACAGATATACAAAAGCCAAACTTAACAGAAACTTTCTGTGGGGTGCTGGGTGAGTGGTATGTAAGGCAGGACGTCGGGGGATGGGGTTGTGTGCCAAGTCGAGGGGCCCCTGTCCCTGGGGATCCACTCTGCTATCTGTAGGTTGTTAAAGCTTTGGGCAATAAAAGTTGAAGTGCTGGCCTCCCTGGTTATCTATGTGTGTGGGGTCACAAACCCCCCTTTGGGGCCTAGGTCGATGTGTGCCTTCTCGTACCAGGGTAGGCCTTGTCTCAGGCCACCTGGAATTTAAGCTTTGTGATATGTGCATGTGTGATCCTACATATCCCCCCTTTCGGCTGATGATGGCATTGCCATCATTCAGGCGACGGAAGTTGAAACAGGATCATCCACATGCAACGAGGCACATGAAAGGTCCCGTTTTTCGGCACTCTGGGTGGTACAGTGACTGGATGGACAGGGAGGAGGCGCAAAGGCTGGCCCCTGGCTTCTGGGACAGCAAGGAGTGGTGATCCCTTTGTCGAACAGGATGCTGCAGCTCCCAGCAAGGCGTCCAGGAACCTCTCGGGCAGTCGATTGGACTCAGCTTGGTTCACGGACGTTGGGTAACTGCTCCAGCATGTGGGTAGTGTCCACGGCAGCATGATGCATGGCATCCTGGGTCCATCGGACACCTGTCCCACTCGTTTGGCGTCTCTCATGGAGGTAATGGGCTCGGTCGACATCGTCAGACGAATACTCGCTGTATGTGGGTACAACAGTTAGTAATCAAGAGACCGGGCTGTTCCCGGAAGACAATGCCTGACGGAGGCCCAGGGGATGCCCTCTTGGACTGGGGCCTCACCCCTCCTAGCTGAGTAATGCTAGTAGCGGGGCAGCGTCATCCTAGTGGTAAGGGGATAGAAAATAAGGACCGGATTAGGAGTGAGGGGGTGAGTCAAGACCGATTCGGAGTGTGGTGCACCCTTGTGCAAAGGGGACAGGAAAAAGATATAGTGGCAACAATTCTCGGCCAGAGGACAATTGTAAAGAAACAAACGTGACAAGAAAATGCAAAACCGGATCCTCTTCAGTAATTTCCCGGGCACGCGTGAGCCACCCCAGGTCCTTACCAAAAACAACAACCAAAGAAATGAGAAGTTATCAAAACAAACAAACAGATAAACAAAAACATCAAGATCACCCAGATATCAGTAGTCAAGCCCACCACATTGGTCTACCCTATCTGTGACCTTCTCTCCTTCCCTTCCTCTTTGTTCTTCTCTCTTGGGGGTTTTGGGGAGATTTGAACTGGAAAAGTTGTCCTTCTTTTGGTTGGAATTGGCAGCAGACCAGACATCCTTTCACATATTCCGTCACATCCTGTTGCATGTTAGGCCAGTAGGCTACTTGACTAAGTGCCTCATAGGGTGTTTTGGCATTGCGGTGGCCTGCACAGGGTGCGTCGTGGGCGTACAGTAGCATGACCCCCCTTTGTGCCTGAGGGACCACGAGCCGTGGTGAAGTGTGGGCATCAGGGACATGAAGAGGTACGCCCTCGGCAAGATGAAGAGAGGATAAAGCCGTCATCAGGTGATGGAGGTCAGGAAGGGATTCTTGGTCAGTTGTGGAGATCGAGTTCGCAGCGGGGTCGCGGAGGTGATCGCAGACCGTGCTGAGCACAGAATCAGTGGGCTGGAGGGAGACGATGTCAGAGTTGGAAACCTGAGGGGAAAGTTCCAACAGTGAAATCGTTGGCGGTGGGGCAGATGCTCGGCTGTGACTGCGGGTGACGATCTGGACAGCGTGGGTGGGTGGGAGGGGACAAAACTCCCATGAATCACCGTGCAGTGCTCCTGCTTTGGCAAGTGCATTCGTGTGGTCATGGTGTTTGACTGGCTTGTTCCCTGATGTCTTGAAGCCATTCTGTGTCCAGTGAGGGAGATAGCACATGAAGCTGAGACGTGTATAGCTGGAGTCTTTGCAGATCAGCAGGTTCTCTACTCCATGTTCGGAGGCCACCTCCCGGGCGATTAAGATTGTTGCCAGCTTCGCATACTGCGATGTGTGAGGACAGAGCTTGAGCTGTTGTGGTGGGACGAGGTCGTCGTTGAGCCCCAGAATGCTTGCTCTAGCTTTCAGGGTCCCCTTTTGTTTGAATGCGCATCCATCTACATAAATGGTGATCATGTCTTGAGAGACATTCTCATCAACGTAGTGGTGTTGCGATGGTTCTATTGGCGTCGGCGTGTCCAAAATGCCGGGTGCTGCTGGTCCCTCCCGAGAATAGTAGTGGCAGCTGGGTGACTGTACTGTGTCAGGCTGGGCAGTTATAGCATGGATTGTCAGGTGTTGGTTGTCAACAAGCTCCATGTCACATACAGTCCCTTTTGTCACCGGGAATTTTTCTATCCCCATGGTCATTACCACATCTGTGACTTCCATGCCTTGGAGCCATATGCCTTTCCTGATCTTGGGGCTGAAGGATCCTGAGGTAGGGTCCAGCCTACACAGGAAGGAGTCATGGTGCTGGCATGGGTCTCTCGTGTCACGATTCTGATCTCCAGCTGGGTACTCTCCATGGTGTGGAGTGAGGTTTGAGGATACAGCCAGGGTTTGACATTCCTGTGTGGCTGCGTCAGGTTTCCACAGTGGCAGTGGTTCTATAACTTGAGCCCAAATTTTTAGACGTTGGAAGTCTAACATCGGCTCGAACCGGTTCAGCAAATCTTTCCCAATGAGGAGAGGAATGGACTCAAGTTGGGAAATGTATACTGGGTGCATTACATTCATGGGACCAATGGACCAATTGAGGGGTATCATGTGATCCATCCTGGTGCCCACTGGTGAATACGCCAGTACGTCCAAAGAGCATTTCCTCGGCTGGAGGGTTTTGTTCTTCTGGGCGGATAGGTGCTGCACCTGGCAGAAAAGACTGGCTGACATGAGGGTGATGTCTGCTGCAGTGTCGATGAGGGCCTCCAGGGTGAGAACATCTTCCAGGGTGATGGAGAGGTAGAATTTCTTGGCTACCCCCCTTTCCACCAGATCTCCCAGGAGCTGTGGCATAAGGGCCTGGCCAGGAATTGGTGCGGCATCACCACAGTAGGGGTGGTGCTCTTCTGAGTCACGGCACACAACTAGGACAGCGTTGTCAGGTGCTGGTGGGGGCTCATCCTCTTGATCGAGCTCTGTGTTGGTGACGGCAACATCAGGTGCTCTTACCAGGCTTGAGTCGGCAGCTTTTTCTAGTTGAGGTGGGACGTTTTCAGTTGTTCCAATATCTCTGGTAGGGAAAGCTGATGGCTGTTGAGTGTTACTTAGGGCTGACATCCAAGGGAGTCTGGGGGCATTGTCTGGTTTGGGTTCTGGTGAGGATTGTGGGGTCGTGCGTGTTTTGTGCTTCAGTCCTAGTCATTTTGGATCTTTCTTCTGAAAGTCCTCTTGACCCTTGAGGGGATGCTTAGCAAAGAAATCACGCAGCAACTGGAGTAGAACCCACTCATCTTTCTCCGTGGTTTGTCCAGGCTTCAAGTCTGGTTCATAACTTTTCCTCCTGTCTTTCCAGTTCCGCGGTTGATTCAGTCGGGAACTTAGTGGAGAGCTAGGATTAGAGAACTGGCTTCCTAGCCGATCTCCCCGCTTATTCCAAGGCTCTGTGGGTCTTGGTTTCCGTTGGTTAAGAGAGCGCTGTGCCTCCCACTGGTCTGGCCGGGTCTTCAACTGCTGTGGAGGCGGACCAGGGTAACGCTCACTGTGGCTTGCTGCTCTCCAACCTCGGTCATGGATTGGTGGTTGCGGATGAGGGTGGCCACCTTCCAATGCCAGGTTGGAGTCTGTAATGCCAAGATTTAGCACTGCCGTCGCTTTAGTTGCTTTCTCGGCTGCTGCTCTTTGTTTGTGGTATGCCTTGATTGCAAGGTCTCGTAGTTGTTGACTTGTCATGGTGTGGGGACAAGCTATGAGCCCAAGGTAGTGATTTAAGGTTGGGTGGAGATTCCGAAGGAAGAGAGCCTTGAAGGTTGCATCTTCTTCCATGTCTGCCTCATTTTTGGACCCAAAATATGCCCGACGAAGGCGATTGTAGTAGGCTTGGGGAGTCTCTTGTCTGCTCTGTTTGACATCCAAGGCGACGCCGATACCTTGTTCCGACTCAGGATCAGCAAACTCTTGAATCAGTGCTTCGTGTAGCAGCTTGGAGTCGGCCTTGATTCGACTGGGCTGTCGATCCAGGAAGCTGCGGACCTCCAGGCTGGATGTGATCCTGATGAGGTAGACTATGTCCTCATTGGTCACACTGTCCAGTCTTTGGAGGTGGAAGTCAATGTCTTGGAGGTAGGTATGAATGTCGTGGCCCCCCATGGGGTTAGGCGTAAACATGTCGATATTCCGAGCTACTTTATCAAGCTCCTTTGTGGTAACCCGGTGTTGCTTCAGTAAACCTGTTTCATCTGGGGTACCTTCTTTGAGAGAGACCTTCCAGGCGCTTGGTTCCTCAAGGTCCGGTGATGGCCAAGGAGGTAACTTGTCCCGATGAGAGGTCCCTTGAACGCGGTCTGAGTGCCTTGGGGGAAACAGCACTGTCGGAGAGGAAGTCGGTGCCCTCACTGAATTGTAGGAGGCTCCAAATTCTGACTTCACCTCATATGCCTGTATTAGTTCTTGTCTCATCCGGTCAACCTCTTCTGTGTCAGCTCGATGTTTCGTTCTGGCATCGGTGAGCTGTTCTTGGGAGCTGATTAGCTGGTGATTCAGCTTGTGCAGGCATCTCTGTGCCTCAGCCAGATGGTTTTCCAGGGCCTGGATCCGAGCATCCTTGTTCTTGAGCTCTGTGTGGGCTCTGTCCAACAGTGTTTCGGCCTGGTCCAGTCTGGCTTCGAGGTTCTCTTTGGTGGCTCTGGCTTGCTGTTCTTGCTGGTCAGCTTCAGCTCTGAGCTCTTCCAAAGCCTGTTGAAGCTTTTTGCTTGTTTGAGGAATCTTGCCTTCTTCTGTATCCTCTTCCTCATGGGACGGAGACCTTCTTTGTTGGAGTTCTTGCTCGAAGTTCTCAATGCGATGTTGAGCTTGGGCCGCATCTCGCTGTGTCTCAGCCAGAAGTTGTTGGGTGTCTCTCTCCTGCTGTTGGAGTGCTTGCACCCTTTGCTGGAGACAGGAAGTTTCCTTTTCATTTATCTTCAGCCTGGCTAGAAGTTTGTGTGTGAGGGAGCCGAGTACTTTGGTTAGCCTTTTACTCCCGCATTTCTGAGTGGGTGGCATAGCCATTAGTTCAGCGATGTCGTCCTCAATTTGGTCAGCTGCTTTGGACCGTATGAGATCGGCATGACTGGGCAGGAAGTCGGAAGTCACAACATCAGGCCAGGTACCCAAATCTTTCCACTGGTTGAGGGGGCTTTCCATGTGGATCATTGTGACTCGGTCAACTGCAGGGTGGCCGCAGAAATCTGTTACACTCAGACTGGGGGTTGTCTAGGTGGGTGACCTGACACCTAAATCTGGGTGAACAAATAAAACCAACAAAATAAAATTAAGTAGAACTGGGGCCTGTCACTGGGTAACTGGAAGGGTGTAGTGAACCACGGGAATAGTTACCCACGACAAAATAAACAAACAAAAATTGCTCCCTGGGAGAAGTTGTTGCAGGTTAGAACAGTGTGAGTTACTCTAGGGCTTGAGAGATGCCCTAGTCAGGGGTAAAAGGTAAAACCTTATCCAGGAAATTGTCGGTCTGTGACTACTGACAGTGTCAGAAGATGACAGGAGAAGTTGGGAATAGAAAGTGGGAAGCAAGAGCTTCAAAAGCAATGGGACTGCATTCAAACTTAGCTTGCTGTTGCAGATCAGATTACCCCTGGATTGGGCTCTATTGAACAACTCCGCTTTGACCAGAAGGGGGACCACTAGCAGGTTCTGCTTTACTTGTCCCTATCCGAATTGTTGTGGTGTTAAGCTAGTGATGCAGGTGGAGAGGTTTGAACGCTGTCAGGTGTCCCTCCTGAACAGGGCACGTCCCACAAGCTCAATCCCAGCCAAGCAGGCCTGAGTCCGGCTCCCACTCCCCCGATCCCCAGCAATGTCAACTTGGAAGGGGGTGTTCTGTATGCACAACTGAGACAACCCAGGTGGGGCTCAGCTTATCGGCTGCACTACCTGAGACCTGACTCGACCAAGGCTGGCAAAATAGCCTTCAGGTATCACCCACCCTAGTGAGAGTCCAAGCTAGGGCCGTTCTCAGAACTCACCCTAGACGAGGTCCTGCTCAAAAGTTGTAATGATCGCCTGAGGTACCTGTCAGTGTTGCCCTTAATGAGTCAGTGGGTGCAGCCGGGCTGGCACGCTTTTGGGCGTCCAATTGCTGAGAACTCCCCTTCGGTTCTGACAAACTGTATGATCGCAAGCAGTGACAGCAGAGCCACAGACAAGCTCAACCAACAGAGAGCGAATGGTAGGCACCTAGCACAGGAAGAGCTCAACTGATCAGAACCAAACGACTTTCCGATGTGATTGTGTATGTTGACTGTTGTTAATAATGGTTGAACTTCTATGCAAGTACCCTTGTTGGGGGAGAGGGAGTGAATAAAAGCCTAAAGTGAAATAAGACCTAAAATAAATCAAAAAGATAAAACAGAAATCAAACCCAATGAGTTGTGATTCTTATTCAATTGAAAACATCAATTAGTTATGCAGCAATAACCTAATTAGATGTTAATGTGTTGTAATCAAGTTGATTAAAAAGTTGATTAAGGCTTTCAGGCAAGAACCTGTGTGTCCAATTATGCGTGTTGGTATTACCGCAGATGACCACCAGAGACCCAACTCAGATGTTAACCTACTATGGCTGACCACTAGAGGTGCAATTTCAATGGAGTGGCACTGCTATGGCTTGCCACTAGAAGCGCAATTTCAAAATTGAGTGGTAATTCTATGCCTGACCACTAGAGGCGCAATTTCGAAATTGAGTGGTAGTTCTATGCCTGACCACTAGAGGCGCAATTTCGAAATGGAGTGGTAGTTCTATGACTGACCACTAGAGGCTCAATGGGGCGTTGCTCCCTTTGTGGGGGGTCCCAGGCAAGTGAGCCTAAGGGGTAGGGTCACTGGTGACCCAAAAAAAAATTGGCGTCAGGCAGGCCTTCAGGGCTCTGATCTCTAAGTGGTTAGAGTGGCGTTCGCAGACTGCACTCGTAACCAAAGAGATAGCTAGGCGGTTGCCGACGATCAATGAGTGTCACACACGTTTAATGCATGCACATGCCGCTTGCGGCCTTCTGCGCCTTGCGCAGTTTAACCCCTTAAAACTATTACTGGAGCGAGGAAGCGCTCGCGTTACGGCGACGGATCTAAATAGTGAGTGCACTATATCACGTCGCAAATGATGCTGAAACCACGGCGGGTCTCAAGAACTGGAGACTCCCAATTTCCAAATTACACACACACTTGGCTCGCAGCGCAAAGTGGTGTTAAACTTGCTTTGTCTAAAGCAGGCACACACATATGAGTAAGATCCTGATAGGTAGCTAAGCTATCGGTCTTATCTCAGGGAGTCCAAGCGCAACAGAATTCAGGTTAGAACCTCGTAACAAGAATTCCTGTTCGCTAATAGAGAGATCTCTGCCAGGATATATGGAAACGGAGAAACTCGTCCGAATCGATCCTGGAAACAACGCGCTATATCTGAGAATCTCGTCAGACATAGGGTTAAGGTTTACTGCAGTTTTAACGAAATAAACTAAAATAAAATAACCAAAAATAAAACAAAATAATATAACTACTAATAACAGAAATAAAAATAACTATATTAAGCCCGTATGTTCCCGCTTATATGCCTTCAGATTGCCCTGAGTGCGATTGATCCTCAACTTTTTGCAACCAGTTCACTGTAGCGCTTATTCAACTGTACGTTCAGTCATAAAAAGTTTAAATTGTGTGCTCACAATAAGTTTAAACCTTGTACCTGCATTCTCCACCAATTATGTAGGAATTATTAGCTCAGGTAAATTTTTATATCTCCACCAATATGTTTTGAAATTAATTAACTTTTAATTAATTATTATTTAATGCTGATTATTAACCAATTGTTATGCCGAATGGTCGGCTCCTCCAAACTCAATTGCGAATCCCCGATATCTGTTAATGTGAGACTTAAATGGGATTCATTAATAACCAGTATCGCTTAATAACCTGGGTTAGTGGGCTCGTCCAGCGAGCTGCGTCACCAGGTAATGTAAACGATCGGTAGCGAAGCTCCCCTCACGGCCGATGAGAGAGAGTCTCGCGATATTTCAGGCGAGTTTAGAGGTTTCAGAGCGTAGTAGCCAGATCGCACAGAGGCAGGGACTATTGTGAGCACTCAATGACGGAGGCTGAAGTTGTGTAAAAAGACATGCATTTATTCCTACAACTAACATAAGACAGACATTACACCTAACAAACAATAAACATGAAATAACGGAATAGACACAAACGATGTAATCATGAAAATGCAATGACCAGATTTAAAATGATTAACCTGAAAAGGGAAAAACTGTTCTGCAAAGCAAGCAGTTTGTAAGGATTATAAACCTAAAGGAATATAGCAGGTGAATAGGACAGTTTAGGTTGTTAGAAAGGAAAGGAAGTTGGTTTACTTGGATGCAGGAAAGAAGGAGGTCTTTGCAGTTGGTTGCAGTGGCTGATGAGCTGATGGGTGATGGCTCTCAGGGAGGCGCGGGGTTTGCAGCGGTTGTTGGAGTGGAGTCCCTCCGGTTCTTTCTTCTGGTGAAGCTTGGGCTGAGTTGCAGTTCTTTGGGTCTTCACCGACGGGCTTTAAGAACGCTGCTTGTTTCTCCGTTTTCTTCTCTTTTTCTTTTCTTCTTCTCCGATTTTCTCCGCTGCTTTGTTCTGAGATGCCAGGTTTTATAGCATAAGGTTCGTGATTAGGAGTGACCAGGAATTTGAGTCCTGGACCAATGGCTGACCATCCATTTGGCGGGCTTCGGAAGGGGGTCGGTATCAGTCTTTTTGGGATTTATGACCAGACTGACTTCTCTGGTAATGGTGATTTTCATTAGGCTGGTGTAACTTTTGATACGTCCACTTTTGTGGTAACCACTGACCAGATTTGGAAACTGGAGTGATTTTCCTTCGGTTTGATACCAAACATGCCGTACCAGCCTAGCGGTTCACACCAAATACCATCTGTGATGATTAATTAATGATTACTTATATTATGCTATTATGTTATGTTCTATTACTCACACCAGTATATGGTACAGGTGGTTTAGGTTGTACCTCAACAGATATTACCCTTTATACAGACATTATATGACATATTCTCATGTCATAAGCACATCGTACCCTTAGATAGGCATGGTAGAATACAAAGATCAGATAAGGGTTGCCGAGGAATGTGGCAAAGAAAAGGGGGGGGGGAGAAGGTTTGTCAAACAAAGAAAAAGAATCTCCAAAAGTTAAGACACATTCGAACATAACCTGTACATATCTGTATATTAAGACTAGTAGTCAAGAGTAAATAAATATACAGATATACAAAAGCCAAACTTAACAGAAACTTTCTGTGGGGTGCTGGGTGAGTGGTATGTAAGGCAGGACGTCGGGGGATGGGGTTGTGTGCCAAGTCGAGGGGCCCCTGTCCCTGGGGATCCACTCTGCTATCTGTAGGTTGTTAAAGCTTTGGGCAATAAAAGTTGAAGTGCTGGCCTCCCTGGTTATCTATGTGTGTGGGGTCACAAACCCCCCTTTGGGGCCTAGGTCGATGTGTGCCTTCTCGTACCAGGGTAGGCCTTGTCTCAGGCCACCTGGAATTTAAGCTTTGTGATATGTGCATGTGTGATCCTACAAACATGATCATTGTCAAACCCAGTATGCTGTAGTCCTCTTGACCATGGTGTGGATGTGACATCAGGTAATTAGTGCTACATTTGATTTCTGGGTGGTTTGCCTCTAAATTTAATTTCCAAATAGCAGGAAGCTTGCCAGGTTCATCTTAAAAAGGAGTAATTTGTGATCTGAATATTAATTATAGATGCCGGTAAATCTTGGCTGAAGAGGTCTTTCAGAATATTGAAAGATGGTTTGACGTGGCAGGTCTGAAGATTACTGTGAAATGCCTTATTTATTTGTCTTGCTGAGAAGCAGTTTGAAACTCTTTTAGGGCTGCGGTGATTAGTTGACGTAGTCGTTGATGTTGACGCTGAAAATATCAATATTTTAAGTCGAAATGCCGGCATCCATTATCTAAAGCACTGCAATAACATAAAGTTTGTTGTTGTCAAAATAAAAATCGATCATTTAGATTAATCGGTAAAATAGTCGATAGATTCATCCATAGAAAAATAGTCGTTAGTGTCAGCCCTAAGCTCTTTACAGTAATTAGAGTGACTGCTGATTAGAGAATTATGATCTCCTTCATGTGAAGATTGCTTGTACCATTGACTGTTGACCTTGAGATGACCTCCTCTCTTCCAGGTACGCCCTGCACTTCTTGGTTCAGAGTGGAATTACATATGGTATCATGATTTTGGCTGGTGTGGAGCACATGCACAAGTAAGTCCCTGTCTGAATTATTTATTCACCCCCCCCCCCCCCTTTTAATATCCATTTAGTTTAGTTTAGAGAGAGTAGTGGGGGTTGTTTTTGGAATGCTGTAGTGCAGTTTCTTTGCCTGTATCAAAGGAATACTGGTGTGAATGTAAATGGTCAGTATTTGTCCATTGTTCTTTTACCTTTCCCCTGTTGGGCTACAAGATCTTGCATGTCAAAATCAAATTAGAGAGAAGGTGATTCTTATAGTGTGCAGGCAAAGCATTGCTCAGCACTTAAGAATGACTACCCAACTCAGTCCAGTGAGATCCTAATCACTGGAGCCCCATTAACAAGTGTTTTAATGGCACTCTGTTCACCCGGCACAGCTAAACTCATCCATCGTGATTTACAGTGTCTTCCCTAGACTGGGCTCATGTTGTCGCCTTATGCCAGTGAGTAGGTATATGGTCCAGTGAAGTCGCTGCGTACTTGCTGTGAACCCAGTGAGCCTTGGGAGTCCTTCAGTGACATTCTTATACACCCTCAGCTATTCCTCAGTCAACTGGGCTGACGTGCGAGTGGTTGATCCTCACAAAGAAGCTGCCTACGTGTCTGACAGCACCCAGCCTGTAATAAATGGTCGCTTATAAGTACCTGCCAACATGTCGCTGAGACATAAAGAGTCTTTGAAAGCCCTGTTCTGTCTGACAAACTTGTTGAGGGGGTGAGCGATGCCACGGCCCTGATGTGAAACTGTAGCATAACAGGACTGCAACTTCACTGAATCCCCAAGGACGTACCTTCATAGCCACGAGGCCGTCTGTGATGTAAGGTATCGTGACAGCCGCTGTTGTCCTTGCACTAGGTGGCGCCCTACAGCCCTATGGCTGTGGCTTGAGTAGATCGGGCCAGAGTTACCTTGCATGAAGCACTTTTCTCTGTCTTTCTGGAGCTGTTATCCGAATGTGATTGGTATAGAGAGTAATCATGCTTTTTGCTTCTTTAAAAACCAGCTGGTGTTTCCCTCTGGGTCACTGGTAACTTGGTCGGACAGGGACTGCTTAGACAATATGAACATTTGCAGTGAATGGGCAATGGAAATGTTTCTGCCTGTGCTGGTTCTGCAGCTATTGCAGCCTCATCGTCTGTCTGTCCCTGCACAGAGGACCCTGATACTCCTTCAGCATAGCGACGGCCGCTTGTGACCTGATGGAGCGTCTTGGACCGACTGCCGTGTGTCCCTCATACACCCTATATCCTCATGACCGTGACCTTGTCTATCCTCCTCCTCATCCTTCCCTCCCTGCTTCCTGCTTCATTTTCTGTGATCCTCTCTATTCTTTGACTTAGCAGTCCTTCTCCCCTTCCCATCGTCCCTTGGGTGTGAGGTTGTTTCCTGAGGAGCTTAGGCAAGCAGCAGTTAGCCTACTGCTTTGAACCTGGCAATCCAGAGATGGGATGCCTGTTTGCATAGAAAGGATATGAGTGATGCTGCTCTCGGCTAGGAGGGGTCACCGGTTTGGCCGAATGCTATCCTGGGGCTGAGCATGTGCAATATCTCTGAAATCAGCACAGTGCTGACTCGGATCACTCTGAGCGTTACCCGAGGCCGGCAGCAGCCCCCTGGTGACGCCCCTTAAAATGTCCCAGGGGAGCGACATACTCCAGGAATAGTATCACAGCTTTGGTTTTTGCAGGAAGGTCCTGGCAGCCAGCTGGTAGTATGAGCTGGCTGGGATCTCACTTCATCGCCGCCGTTTGAGGGAGCTGGAGATGTTTGCGTCATCACCGAGGAGTTAGTGGGGGCAGGTCAGCCAGCCCACTGGGACTCCTGCTAATCTTTACCTCAGACGGAGAAGCTAAGAAGCGCTTTTAGCTTCTGGGGGGAGGCTTTGCAGCACCGGCTAAGGTGCGTCAGGGCTGCATCCTGCAAAGAGAGAACACCACAGCAGCACGGCAGTGACATCATGAGAGCGACAGCCAGCATGTTTGAGAAGGAGGTGCATCCCCTTGTTTCTGGACAGCAACCAGCCTGGATTGGCCACTGTGCGCCTGTGTTGGACATGTGTCTGTATATCAGGCAGGCATTTTGCCGAGAGCTCATTTCTGCACCATCCTCTGTAACTCTCTGTGCCAATCAGCAAGGCAATAATGGGGAAAATGATGCGCTCACACTGGGAGGAAAACGATGGACTGGCTTTCACTTCAAAGGCACAGTATTGGCGTTTCCATGGAGACCAAAGCGCTTCCCCTGCTCTCTGCTACTCCTCTCATGCGATGTTTTGATTGATATGCTCCCTTCCTGTAGCTGACGCTCCTGTTTATTCCAACAGGAAGGGACAAGGAATTAATCTGAACTCAAAATGTTAATTAGTGTTAAACAACCTCTGTATCTATCCATTCATCAGTTAAGGGATTTTGATCAAGACATTGGAGCTTGTCTTACATGTGGTTTTGGAATTATAATATGGAAAACAAAATCTTAATTATACAGTTGTTGCTTCCCACAGCGCCTGCACGAAGCACTTCCCACTGCAGAGGCTTTTCAGTGGGGTCGTCCCTCACGGTTAATTTTTCCAGTGGAGGGGGTTGATCGAAAAGGGCCACTCCACACCTTAAAAGGAAACACTTTTGATTGTTTGACCAAAAGTGGCAGGTGCTCAAGTGTCCCCAGCCTGCGTCAGAGACGGTCTGACTTTGACTCCTCTGGAAGCCAGCCAGTACCTTATAAAGTATCACAGAGTATCATAGAGTACCTCGGCTCCCAGCAGGCTTATTGGGAGGCCGCCTCCCTCACGGCTGGCCAAGAGCCAGCAAGAAGCCATCCTTCTGCATAGGCATCCTAGGGAGTGATCCGCGCCCAATCATTTCCCCCTGGGTTTATTTTCACATGCGGGAGGGCACTTTCTTGGGGGAGAACTGCCAGCCTGGTCCAGGTGGGATGTGCTGACAGAGAAGTAAAGTTTGATCCTCCTGTTTTGTCCCTGGGTGAATAATACCAGGGTCACTATGACGAAACCGACCATGTGGTTCTGCTTTGGTTCCAGCCAAACTGGTTTTGTCTTAACGAGATGTGGGGTAAGTATCAACGGTGCTCTTATGAATATTTATAGTTTTGAGTAAAACAGGTGTACCTAGAGTGTAAGGCCTCCTAGAATTTAAGTTGAGGCTCCTAGGCACTGTCCCCATCACCTAGCCTCCTAGGGGGACCCTGTGTGTGGTAGGGCTCTTGTAGCAGTTGGCATGTAAACTCTATGTGATGTTGAGGTGGCTGCCCTGTGGTGCATGGCTCTGCGGGTTAGCATTCTGTGCCCATGTTCCAAAGGTCGCGGTTCACATACCACCGCTGGTGGTGATGTCGCCGCTCTTGAGTAAGTCCCTTAAATCCAATGGACTGGCTGACCCTTCTCTCTCAATTGTGCGTCGCTTTGGATAAAAGCATCTGCTATATAAATAAATGCAGATGAGCTGTCTCAGTGTGGGTCTCCTGCACAACCTGATTACCATGATTCCCTTTTAACCCCTGATACAGCAGGCGAGATTAACAGTATGGAATGATCACTGCAATGAAGTGATGAAAAATCAGCGCAGGTGCTGTGAAGTTGCTAATCCTTGCCTTAATAGAGTTTATGTGTGGTGTGGCAGTCTATGCACATTTCCTACAGTATACATACTTTAAATATATAGTCAATATTCTAAATGGCTCTTTCATCCATATCCCATGTGTTGTAGTAGTGTGAGGCTGCATCCTATTCCTGGGTGCCCTTTATGGAATGTCAGTCCATCGCAGGACACACACTCACATACAGACAATGGGCAATTTAGAGACACAAGCTGCCCAACACGATGGTCAGTCAACCAATAGGTATCATAAGTAGCATGACGTAAAACAGAAAGCTCAGTTTGCGTACACATTACTGCTGCAAGCCATCTTCCCTTAGAGGTCTCTCAGACCTCTTCTTCTTCTGTGGCTTGATGACAAATGGTGGTTTTTCTTTTTGGCTCCCCCGGCAGGTACTGTTTGGTGGTGGCCCTGGGGTACCTCAGCATATGCCAGATCACCCGGGTCTATGTCTTTGACTACGGCATGTACTCTGCAGACTTCACGGGGTAACGCTCCGCCGTCTTGCTGTCACCGTCGTGCTGCGCAGAGGTGACAGGGTCACCGGCACACTTTCATCTCAGGGGACGCCTTGTGCTGATCGCAGATGAGCTCTAGCTGAGCATTTTCGCTCAGCAGTAGATGGGCAAGGAACTGGACATTTAACTTTTTTTACATTTCTGTCATCAAATGGCAGCAACAAATATAATGGTTTGAAATTGCTCATATTAAAAAATTTGTTTTTTCATCTAATTTTGTCGATTATTATAATTGGAATTGACAACCTTTGTATGCTGTGAAATGGGGTGCTGTTGGAAATAGCATGTTTACCTAAATAATGGAGCACTGCAGTGGAGCTTCAGGATGAAGGAGCGGGGCAGGCCTGGCTGTGGCCCAAGGGGCAGGAATGACAGAACAAATGAGCCATCCAATGAAATCTCTCCCCGTTCTTCTCTTGGCCAGTTAAATAAGGTCTCTCTTTATATTAAAGTAGCTGGACTTGAAAGAAGGAACATAAGTGGTCAGTGCATTAACTGGCTTATATGTGGGCATCAAATTACAGTGAGCAGTTTTTCACTTGTAGTGGAACCTTTACAGTGAACTGTCCTGTTTAGCTGTAAGACATAAATGGGAAAAGAAATTTCTTTGTGGCTAGCAGACACTACTTAACCTCACTTAAGGAAGATGATCCTGCTGCTGGTGTCACTTAAGCAAAACGCAGGTTTTTTTGTCAAAAAAATACCTAGCCATGAAAATAATTAAATAAGGGAAATTGTAATCCAAGTAACGACTGCGATACTGGTGATGATGGTAATGATGGTGATGGTGATTCCTGGAGAGTGTCTGCCCAGTCACCTCTGCTTCCCTGCCCCCTTTTGCAGACCCATGATGGTCATCACCCAGAAGATCACTAGTCTGGCATTTGAGATCCACGACGGTAAGTGGCGGCTGTAGATGCCTTGTCTTAATCGAGATTGCTTGTCTCACACGAGGGCGATTGCATGTTGAACCCATTTCACTGGTTCTTGGGTGAAGCAGCCAACCCCCCCCACTCATCATTAATGAGTGATAATTCAGAGGACATATAAAACAAAATGGAATTACTGTAAAGCTTATCGTTTGCTAGGCTCTCGGTTCATCCTTAATGATAAATAGTGTGACTGGACTCTGCTTGACATTTCACACATTGGTCCTTGGGTTGGTCACACTATTCATGGACCGCAGAACGCTTCAGAATGGGGGAGGGTGCAAGTTATGTCCACATATCTGTTTGCTTTTAAAAAACTCAAAACTTCTGATACTATTCATGTTTTATTAAGTTTTACAGGTTTTTTGTGATTATTCTTCACTCCATTCTTAATGATGTTCCAAAACCGACCCAGCTACGTCAGTTCTCGACAGCAGTGTCACCCACAGACAACAGGGGTAGTCGACCAGGGGTGAGGTCCCCCTCCATAAACTTTGCCGACCAGGGGTGGGGTCCCCCTCTGTAAATTTTGTGCCATCATCAGTGATCGAAACAGGACACTTACTGTAAAAGGGGATGCTTTCAATTGTTCAAGCGAAAGGAGCAGGTGCTCCAGCATAAACTACCATACCCCCCACCTCCCACATGTGCCTGCGTGATGGTATCTGTAGGTTTTTTAAGGATGGCGGCCTTGACTGGGGTCACCCTTTCATTAAGGGTAGTTGGAGAACGGGGCCGTGGATGACTCTGATAGCTGAGTAGCTGCAATCAAAATCCATCCTCTCTGATGAACAGTCAGAGAGTGCTGTTGGTCTTGCACATCCTTTCTTCACCCACCCCTCATTTGTTTCTGTGCTTTAGGAAGTTCACTGGAAGGTCTTAGACCTGACACTCAGTGGACTTGCAGCCTTTCAGCGCCAGCCCCGTGTAATGACCCAGGAGCATAAATATAATACTTAAGTTGCACTGATAAGAAAAATTATGGTAAAACCCTGTGACATTTTGAACTTTGACCTTAGTGAAAAGGTTTTATGCAGGTGTTCTTTACCCAGTGCTCACTGAGCAATCAGGTAGTTTATGTAGGTACTACAGCATAGCGTTGGACACCGTCTGCCATCAGACATTAAATGTGACAGGATAATTAAACCGCTGCCTTACTGCTGCCATCTTCACTATAAATGGAGGAAGCTGAATAGCCCGGCCTGTTGAGAGGGCACAGACCTGCAGGGGACCCGTTAAATCACCCCCCCGCTCCCACCCCCCCCACCCCATACATCACAGCGACTGTTTCAGAAGCCGTTCCGCTGGAGGGACGGTGAATTAAATGCCGCACACCCTGACCTGGAAGCCATGCATCTTACCGGGAGCGGAAGGCGTAACCCCAAACTCACTGCCGGTTTAAACTCCTCAAGTGTTTTCTGCATTACTGCATTACCAACGCAGGCACTGGGCCGGACAGCAGGTGGTATGTTTACAGCCCAGCTGAACCTGGCTCATGGACTGGGAGCAGATAGTCAGACTGCAAGACTGCGGCATCAATGTTCATTTCTATATTTCGAGTGAGGAGCGAAACACAATACGCACTCATAACTGGAGACTTTAAAGAACATTGCAAATATGACAGTTTGTAGTCACTGTCTTGCTATGCTGTTTCCCATGGAGACTGAGAGGTACCAAGGGACCCGTTTCTTTCCTCCGATCCACAAAGGACAGTCGTTAATTATTTGTCAGCTGTAAAACACCACAGGGATCAACCCAGGCTTTAACGTTACAGCAAGGCCTCGTCCTGCTCTGTAACGTGCCTGAACGTTCTGGGTTGGTGTCTGACTGATTGGCCTAGGATAGGCTGAGAAGATGGTGCAGAGTGGTAGAGAGCAGCTGGGTGCTGATTTAATAAGATCTGTGCATCACAGAGAACCAGCCAGTTTCCTGTTCTTCTGAAGTGCGCAGAACCCCACCCCAGACATCACTGTCACTTTGGCATTCCCTGCAGGAAAATGTGACTTCTCACTGCAGTGTCAGCAAAGCAGCAAATCTTCATACCAAAAAGTTAGCTTGACACAGGAGATCGATGTGCCCCCCTTGTTCCTGCCCACTGCCCGTGTCTCTGGGGGTGTATAGCTTTGGTCTAGGTAGTCCTCCTTAAAGAGGCTTTGGTCTAGGTAGTCCTCCTTAAAGAGGCTTTGGTCTAGGTAGTCCTCCTTAAAGAGGCTTTGGTCTAGGTAGTCCTCCTTAAAGAGGCTTTGGTCTAGGTAGTCCTCCTTAAAGAGGCTTTGGTCTAGGTAGTCCTCCTTAAAGAGACCCTGCTTCTTCTGTGGCTGCCCAGCGGAAACCAGGAGACCTCATCAGTCGGTGTCAAATTGATTTCTGTGGCCCGATTTAACTGTCAAAACACATTTGGAAATAGATGAAGAATTGTTCCGGAAAATTCCAGCACTGTTTCCTGTGGGCAACGCGGCTGTGCTGGGCTGTCCTTTACCAGCTCACTGCATTCACAGATACCTTCCTGACTTCAGAAGACTCTCTCTGTCGTTAGCACAGCCTCTCACCCTTAAAGCTGTATAAGCTCAGGCGAAACGCCAGGGGTTGCACCTGTGGTTTCGCTTAGTTGGGGAGTTATGGGAATTCCCTGCAGCTCTCGGCACTGGATGTTTTTTATCAAGGGAGCTGGGGGAGGGGAGAGGGAGACCTAGATTTTCCCCAGTGTCATATTCTATTAATCATATTTATATTTAAAATAGCTAAAATCCCTGTGGGACCTTTTACATCTGACGTGAGTTCCTGTTGTTTACAATGTTTGCCATGTTTTTGTTGTCACCCTCTGTCACACACACACACACACACACAAACACACACACACACACACATCGGCTTCCACTCTACTCACCTGCTCATCCCTGTAATGTAAGGGTATCCTGTACTGATGGAGGGAGGAATAAGGCACGGCAGCCTGCAGTGGCGAGGGTCGCTATGCACTGTCACGCACCGTTTAAGCCATTTGGAGTGGGGCACGGATTAAATATTACCACAGTAATGTTCCGCCATCTTTTGGAGGAGCATTACTCCAGTGCTCTGCTCACTGATGTACTAACTTGACTCTCTCAGCTTTTCCCTTCCTGCTTCCCTCTCTGACCTCCTAGGAATGGCCAGGAAAGAGGAGCAGCTCTCCCCCAGTCAGAAAATTCTCGCCGTAAGGTACGCCGTGGTTACACTGCATTATGTTGTTCTGGTGGGTGGCTATAGGTGTCATTTGTGTCCCTCGGCCAAAGGGGGCGCATGTGAGCATTGACATAGGTCTTTGTAGGACATGGTGGGAGCAGAAGTGCCATGGACCACAAAAATGACTTCTGGTTGCTGACTAGTTTAACCAGTTTCCTATCAGTTTCTCTAACTTCCCACTTTCTGGGCTCATGGGTCCACCCACTGTGGCTGGTAGAACCTAATTTCCCACGTTGCTGCTGTTCACCAAGGACCCTGCATCTAGCCCGCTGTGGGTTTCAGTGTCCCGCAGGCTGACCTGCTATTAACTAAACTTTTTAAAGAGAGTTTGCAAAGGGGAATGACACTTGACAAGTCTAAGCAACTTTTATTGCTAACTATAGTTATATGACGCATATGGTTATATACTAAGATGAAATATTCTCCTTGGTCATAGTGCAAATGATAAAGTAATAAATAGCATATGTTAAGACATATAAACAAAAAACATGACATTAAGTCCTAGGTAAGAAATACAGTTAGCTACCTAATAGTGGGGAAAGATTGTTCAAATTATCCTGGAAGTGGAATGTGCAGCAAATGAACATGTATAGTTTCAGATGTATGAGTCCAGAGCCATTAGTCTCTTGACAGTGTGTCTTGGATTGGGAGCGGCCGGACTGTTCAGCAGTCTGACAATAGTCTGTGGAAAATGCAGTTTTTAAGCCTCGCTATCTTGGCTTTGACTGAGTTAAATGTAGAATATATACATGGATTTGATCCAGATAATCATAAGGATAGATTTGTGTTGGAATGTTAGAGCTAAAATACAGGTCTGGGTAACAATCACTTGGGCGGCTACCTATAAACTGTTTTTTCTTAAATCAAATGAGGTCACTGAGCCACAATGTATTGGACATTCAAAGAGGAAGAAATCTATCATGCTTTGAGGTTGCAGACATCAGTTAGTGTTCACACTTGCTTTTGGTTCTTTTTCCCTGTACTAAATTGGATCCGGTCTCGTTTCTGCCTGGGGAAATCTCCATGTCTGTTGTTGCTACCCTTGCAGGCGGATGCCCAGTCTCCTGGAGTATCTCAGCTACAACTGTAACTTCATGGGCATCCTAGCAGGTCCCACGTGTTCCTACAACGACTACATCGCCTTCATCGAGGGCAGGTCCTACCACGCCAAGCACCTGCAGAACAATGGCAAGGTGAACGGGACGCACAAGCAGAGCGACCCATCGCCTAAGGTAAACCACCCCCCCCCCCCCCGCTGCTCTCCTCCTGTCCCCTCTCTGGCCTAAAGTCAAATGTAGATAATGGCCTTGGCTGTGCCCCCATAATGCATTGCTAAATTATGAATCGGGGAAAGTTGAAAGACAGTATAATGTCTTACGATCAGAGTTGGGTAATTCAAGTTGAGTACTCTGTGACTGTGACTCTTTCAACTGATCCTGGTCTGGACTTTTACTCTCTGGACCTGAATTACCCAACTCTGCTTACGATCTACAAGAGTAGAGTACAACAGCCAGATCATAATGATCAGGTATGTTTGCTGAGACGAAACTTCTCTTAGAAAACAAACGTAAAATTTTACCTTCAGCTACTATGTTATGCTGTTCTGCACAACTGTCATGTCAAGCCCTAAAATGATAGGTCATCTTCTGTTAGAAAATGACTTTTTTGAACAACTGTGATTGATGCATTAAATAGCGCCCCCTGCTGGAAAGAGGGCAGCCAGCAGGCCCAGGCATGTGTGGACTGGGGGAGCCCTTCCGTCCACTGATTATAGATCAGCTAGGCATCTGTTGCAGCATCACCTTCACTTTCCTTTTCCCTCTGTAGTGCAGGAGCTCATGGCCGTAGGGGTTTACTGCAAATGGTCACTCTTCTGTTGAAGAGCAAATCCTATCAGTGTTTAATAATAATTCATGTTACTTATTAAGCATAGCTTAATCAGATTGTTCTTTTTTCTGTGTGTCTTTTCCAAGTGGGGAACAAAATAGCAAAACCTGGTGTTTCTCCAGGGCAAGGATTATTTACCGTGATTTAAAAACATTTTTTTTTAATTGAGTGACAAAGGATTTGAGTGAGGTGGTGCATTACCCACCGTGTGTGCAGTGCGTGATCTCGTCTGTAGTTGCAGGTGGGGGGCGGGGCTTTGGGTCTGAGCCTGACTTGTTTTGGGTCTGGGCAGTGACCCATGTTTATGACTCTGCCTGGCTCAAAGGGCGCCGGATGACGGCACTGTTTTCTGCCCTCAGGTGGACGTGATCCAGAAGCTGTGTGTCTGCATGCTCTCGTTGCTGGTCTTCCTGTCCGTTTGCAAAGTGTTCCCCGTGGAGCGCAACATCGATGACGACTTCGTCGCCACCACACCCTTCTATGGCCAGGTGATCTACCTGTACCTGTCCATGCTGACCACTCGGCCAAAGTACTACTTTGTGTGGACACTGGGTGAGTGTTCCCTCGCCACAGTTTTGCGGTCTTGGCATTTTAAAGGTATCCTTTAATGCCTCTATTTATTGTGGTTTCCAAAGGCTGAACTACTTTAAATTAACGTTCAATTCTGCGCAATAAACAAGCCTATAGGTATTGATCGCTATAAGTATTTAGATGCAACAATGTCTTTGGCTCTGGGAGCGTTCTGAGCAATGTTTAGGTTGAAGGACAGGTGCTCAGGTCGTCTCTGCAGTGTTCAGGTAAAAGGATAGCTGCTCAGGATGTACACACAACAGGTTCAAAGACACGCCCACGTTATCTGCACAATGCTCAGGTAGACTGACATGTACTCAGATTGTCTCTACAGTGTTCAGATTGAAGGATAGGTGTTCAGGTTGTTTGTACAATGTTCTGGTTAAATGACAGAAGCGTGTGTCTCTGCAGGGGATTTGCACCCCTTCAAGTGACTCCAAGGTCTTCATTGCAGTGCAGATCTCAGTCACTGCATTGTCATGTTGCTTTACACAGTGTTCTATATGGATGCACATAATTGGAAGAAGCCACATGAAGTAATGCTGGTAGAGAGTAGGTATGACCTGTACGTCTCCCTATGTGCTTTTACCCCTGCACAGCCGACGCCATCAACAACGCTGCTGGATTTGGCTTCAATGGCTACAACAAGGATGGTTCACCCAGATGGGACCTCATATCGAACCTGAGAATTATGGACATAGAGGTGAGGCTCCAGAAGGCCATTAAGACCAATCCCGTGATGTCCATCCAGCAGTTTGTGACTGAAGTGGTTAGGACTCTGCCTGTGATCAGAAGGTTGCTGGTTTGCATCCTGAAACTGGAAGACTGATGCCACTATTGGGCCCCTGAGCAAAGTGCTTTACCTCAATTGCTCCTGCGGTGCCGCACGCTGGCTGACCCTGTGCTGTGCCTCCCACGTTTGCCCCCTCAACTTTATATGCATCTCAATTTCCCCATGGGGATCAGAAAAGTATCACTATTCTATATTCCCACTGTGTATCCTGGTCAGGAGGCCATCCCAGGCAGTACAGGCCCAAGCCTGCGGGTAGGAATCCTGCCTGTTTCCTCTGAACACCACAATGAGCTTTTCCCCTCTCCCTCTTCAGTTTGCCACCAGCTTCAAGATGTTCCTTGACAACTGGAACATCCAGACTGCCCTGTGGCTCAAAAGGTGAGTAACTGAAAATCTAGCGCTTCCACTATAAAATGTGTAATTGCTTTCTATGTACATGTCGCATGAATGAAAATGTGGAGCAATCTTCTTACTGTTAACTAATAGCGAGAAACGGAGAGATCCTGCCACCTCATTCAGGCCTGACCTAAATTATTAATGCAGCCCTAAATCTAGCTGTCACGGTTATAGAATGACACACTACCTTAACAGTGTAAGCTCAGCCTCTCCCCCATCTTATTTGAGACTTGAAGTCAGCCGTCTGACATCAGTGTTGGCCAGCCCAGAGCCCTCGATGGTGTCAGAAGTGTGTAGTCCTTTAAAGGCGCTTATAAAGCCAGGTGCACCGGGGTGACACAGCCACCTGCACAGTGTGAGACCTGCAGGCTTTAATTTACACGCTCGTCACGGTGCCCCGAGCCCAGATATCCTGCGCTGTCTGAGCTGTCGGAAAGGGCAGATATTTTTTTATCTAGAAATCAGTATATGTACATTGAACTTATTTTCCTCGCCCAGTACATATGTATTTTAACAGCTGAGGTTATTATTATAATTTTTCAATTTGCTGAAAGCCAGCAGATCCTGTGAAGGACAGGATGGAAGCCATTTTGTTTCTACATATAAAGTTATCTGAGATGTGCTGAGCCATCATTTTTGTTTGGTTTTTGGGTGCCCTTTAGCTGCGCTGTGCTGTTGAAGCCACCATGATGTACAGTTTTGCCAAATTCTGTGACCGCTTTTCCGGGGCATATAGAGGGGTGGGGTCACAAGGGCAGTGGTCCCAGTTGAAAGCTGATTGGCCCGTGCCCCTGTCACTCCCTGATGTATAACATATCATTGGCTAATGACAAAGTCAGCCCTTGTTTATGAATTATATCCCTGTTATACCCCCCAACTTAAAAAAAAAATCCTGGAATTGCCCCTGTCATTTTTGATCGTTGGTCAGTGTTAACAGTATCCACAGAGTAACTCTCTCAACACAAAACCTTCACTTTGAATTGTATGGGGCGTCAGTCTAAGGTTAGTGCTCTGTAAACTGAAATAAAATGATACCAAAATAAAATCTACAACTAAACAAAAATTATAACTATTGCTTTTAACTGAAATATTATGAATCCTACTACTACTACTACTACTACTACTATTACTAATAATAATAATATTTCTCATGCTCAAGGATGCTTAAACACTGAAATAAAATAAAAAAAAACTTTCAGATATTTTCTGTTACAATTCTTTAAAACTATTCAGCTAAAGTAATTAGCAGCCTATCTTTTATTTCCATTATTAATATGCGTTTTCATGTAGGGTTCCCTACCGATTAGACACATAAAATACCTCTGCAACTAACCCAAAAAGTAAAATTTATAAAACTTACAACTAAAGTTTGTTTTTTTTATATATATACATATATACACACACGGGTTTCGAATAAAAATTGAAAGTAGTATAAAAATAAAAGCAGGCTTTAAAAATCTAAACGGTAATAACGTTGTTGTGCCATGTTCGGACTGGTATCCCCGCTGCAGGGTCTGCTACGAGCGCTGTCCCTTCAAGCCCACCGCAGCCACCTTCCTGCTCTCGGCAATGTGGCACGGCGCCTACCCAGGGTATTACCTCACTTTCGTCACAGGGATTCTCGTCACGCTGGCGGCGAGAGCGGTGAGTGCTGCACCCCCACATCCTGCATGTTGCCGCACGTCCTACCGCTCTCCCTCTTCATTTCTTTGCCGGCAGTTTTATCCCTCATACTTCTGGGTTCATGTTGCAATCCCATATATTAACTGCTCAGAACCCAAAACAAACCCTCTAGGAACAATTTCCCGACCATTTAGTGGTGAAATATTGAGCTGTGTGTTTGTGAAGCCATGGTTAAAGTGTGAATTGTGTAATGGCGATGTGGCAGCAGCTGTGTTAACTGCGTATCTGTGGTTCTTGACACTACAGCATATGGATGAGCCGATTCCTGTGTCAATCAGTAAAACAGCCTTAAATGACTTTAGCACTCCATATTGGAAATCTAGTATAGATGATATGGATTTAAACGTTCATCATTTAGCGATGTGCTCTCTCATTTTGATCTTCAGGTGAGACACAACGTCAGGCCCTACTTCCTGGGCTCTGCGACGCATAAGCTGGTGTATGATGTGATCACGTGGGCGGGGACTCAGATCGCCATATGCTACACAGTGGTACCATTTGTGCTGCTTTCGGTGGCTCCATCACTGAATTTTTACAGGTAAAGGACAAGCAACATCTTCACCAAGAGCAATCGCTTCAGAAACCTCACACATTCAAGCAGACGGTCTTCTACTTGGGCCATGTATCTGACAGTTCCCATCCATCCATCCATCCATCTTCGAACCACTTATCTTTGTTAGGTTTTTTTTAATTAATTTCCCACCCAGCATGAGGGTGCCTTTTCCTCGTAAAGATCACTTTGTAACTTGAACATTGGCCCAGATATTGCTTTAATAAGCTTGAATGAGGGTTGATGTGGTTCATGCTATCAGTTAATTTATCCCTCAAAGCAGCAATGACACAGCCCCGCATTTTTCGGGAGATGTAATTTGCTGCTGGGGGAGACGATTGAGCAGGCTATTAAGAGGAAGTAAGAGATGTTCAAGGACATTTGGTAAAGAAGCGTGGAGCCGTAATGACCGGGAGTACGTGCTGGCTGCCTCAGTGGAGATGTAGTGGCATAGAGAGAGAGCTTCACACAGTCCTGAAGGCGACCATCAGTGATTGCTACCTCTATGAGAGTGGCGCAGTTACCCAGCGAATGATCGCTGCTGTTTGTCTTGATCACACACATGTTGGTCTCCCCTTTCCCAGGTCGTGGTACTTCATTGGTCATATCAGCTGCTTGCTGCTGGTGGTGGCTCTGCCCGTGAAGCCAAGGCACCTGCGGACAAATAATGCACCCAGCAATGACCCCGCCCAGCTGCCCCCTTCCACCGCGGATGACAGCAGCCAAGAGAAGACTTCATGAGGGACTGTGAGCAAGAACCCGGCCTGCTAAGCTGGGGAATTCTCCAACACTGAGACCACTGCAGAGATTTGTTCTTTTCTCTACTTTTTTTAATGAAAGACCATCAGAAAAATGGACAAACAAATGGGTACGATGGATGGGGTGGTGGGGGTTCATATTTTGGGTTGAAGATAGCGCAGCTGACCCTGAGCATGAGAGCTCTCTGGACCAAACGGCAACTACTGACAGCGAAGCGTGGTGGGGGGATCACATGACTCGACTCGTAGTGTCTGATTGGCTCCACCAGCACGTTGTGTGCAAAACGGCTGCTCTGGTGCCTTAAACCTTCAGTCTGCCCAACAGCTTCATGTGCATCTCCCTGGGAAGGGAGTAGCACCATATCAAAGCTGTGCATTTTCTCATTCTGGCATCAGGCAACAGAGGAGAGCAGCGAAAACAAAAAAGATTTTAGTGTTTATGGGGTTTTGGTCCTTGTTAAAACACACCAACTTCTCCCAAAATGAAATGCATACAGAATTCCTGTTAACGTGGTTATAACACCAGGAGAAGAGGGGTGATTGTCAGTTGCCAATCTCCTTGAATTTATTTGCTCTTGCTATTGTTTGATTGGTCTCTTTTTTTTTCCTTTCTTTTCGTAAAATGAGAGACTCTGCCATCTTTCATATTATAGAGACAGCCTAAATCTCCTGACAGTAATGATAGGAAAGAGTTTCTGTTCTGGTTAATCAAATCACCTAATTCAGTTTTGAGGCTCCCTTATTTGTGCATCTACTACATGCAGAGCCAGCCTAAGGCATAAGTGACCTTAGCAGCCCTTTGGGGCCCCAACAAAAACAGGGGCCCCGCTTTGGGGGAAATGAAATGATCTACTCCTCCCCCAGCAAATTTCATCAGCAACACATTTCCCATCACCAGCCCCCGCCCCCCCCCCCCCCCACCCCCACCCCGGACAGGGTTGGCAAGCCCTAATTAGAAGTTGCTGGTGTCTTTAGAGCCTAAGGAAGGAAGTTCATCCGGTTTACCTGGAGGGGGAGCAAGTGAGTCTTGATGAGCGCTTCAGTTTATCATTACTATTCTTACTGTTGTTTTCCATCATTTTAAGGTATAAGAAGAGATTCAAGAAATGTCTGGATTTGGATTGTGTTCTAAAATCTGTTTTATTCCACACGAGTTATTACACTGTGCCTCACCTTACTAGATATCTTACTTGCATTTTAAGATTGTTAAGAGATGTTTGTCTGATTTTCTTTAACTCCTTAGGATAAATGATAACAATAATTAATTATTGTTTTTAGAGTTGAAGATCAGAATGGAGCTGCATCTTTTTTGTGAATTAAAGAGAGTGTCTGGAATCCAGTGTCAACACACTCTCATAAGGTGAAAACAATGTTAGTCTGCTTTCCCCATCTGTGATTCACAGGTTCTCCATCTCTCTTGCCACAGATTGAAAACACCTCACTATTTTTCGGATATGGCTGTAATCTGTTTTATGTTGGCTAATTGCAAACATTCTTGCTAAATGGCCCAAACATATGGGATTATATGCTCATTTGAATATGGAGGAAACAGATATTCTGAAATTGTTTCTGAAAGGCCCTGAACAAATTTGCAGTGTGTATGTATATATGTGGTAGTGTGTGTGCGTGTGTCTGAAAGTCTGTATACATTTTATGGTCTTTTTTTGTATCATTAAAAGATGACTTTTGACACATGTTCTATTGGTGTAATATGTGATTAAAAGATATTTGGATTTTATCCATCGTTCTGGACATGGCTTGTTACTAAATATTCAAGTCTTTGTTTTCATGCAGAATCACTGCAGTAATAGACTCACTGATGCCCTCTGGGGTTAAAAACATAGAAGTGCAAGCGGAATTTGATAGTTATGTAATAAATACAAAAACAGCAAGTACATAACTCCCACAATGAGCCAAGCAGGCTGCTCATTCATCTTAGCTGCTGCCAGCATTTTGCACCATACAGGCTCTTCGTTTTGCATCGGTTCTCAGCCAAGGCCTGTCATATTAGACACAAAACATCCATCCGTTTGTGGCGACACTCACTTTATCCTGAAAGTTCTAGTCACGGAAGGGGAACTTCCTGTTTGTCTGTTTTGGGAATGGTATGTGGGTCTCCAGAAACAAACCCAGCTGTGTGAGCTGATGAAAGTCACTTTGGATAAAAAGAGGTTGCCTAAGTCACAGAATGATAGTATAAATAACCTACATAGAGCAGTGTTTCCCAATCCGGGCCTCGGGGACCCACAGTCACTCCATGTTTTTGCTCCCTCCCAGCTCCTGGTAGGGAGCAAAAATGTGGACTGTGTGTAGGTCCCGAGAACCAGATTTGGAAACACTGACAGAGTAATTTAAGTGGCAGTGATAGGGTGAAGGGCTCTTGAGTATGAGGATGAAAAAATACACAGACTTCCATGCCTATAAAGCATCTTCATTCATTAGTTGAGATGACACAGAGTTTCCTTACCCATTAGCATGCTCTTCCAAAGACGCAGCGCATACTCCAGGAGGTTCCAAGAATGCACTACATTAAGCATTGATTTAGCAGATGCTTAGATCCAAAGCAACGTACAATTGAGAAAGCAGGGTCAGCCAGTTCCTGGAGCCACTTGGGTTGAGGGTCTTTCTCAAGGGCCCAATGATGAAATCACTTTGCTGACCACAGAATGTAAACCGGTGACCATCTGATTACAGGCGCAGCATCATGAGCCATTGAACCACACAACATTCCCACTACCCCTTTGAACAAGAACATTAAGTACTAAGGTTTCAAGGAAAGTTCTTCCACAATGACTTATTCTTATTGAATGTTTTCTGTTTATCATGAATGAATGAATGTTATATATAGCAATTTTCAAGACACCCAAAGCCCTTAACAGAACCAATGGAGGGCCACTTCAACCACCACCACTGTGTATCACCCACTTGGATAATGCAACGCCAGTATTTCTGTGCTGGACACATTGTGATTTTCCCTTGGTCAGCATGGGAGGGGCTTGCTTTGCACTTTTTTAACCAATCACGGCCTTCAGTAACATCACCTTCATTCACATGACATCACCAAATTAGTTAAAAACTAGTGTTTTCTGTTAAGCAGCAAGGCAGCAAGATCTGTAAAGCACCCATTTTATTGCGTAAGCCTTTTGCCAAGGGACATGCTTACTCGCAAAAGCTGTATGGACAGTGTAAGGGTGCAGCGTTATTTCATGATGATGATGATGAAAATAACAATAATAGCAATAATAATAACAACAAGAACAAGGCTTGAACTGGTGACCTTCTGATCACAAGCACAGACGATTAAGGTTCTTAGGCATGTAATGCCACAAGCTCAATGGGCGGAAGCCTTTAGTTTGAAAATGAGAAAAAATTGACCAATGTGGTGATGTCAGGGAATGTTGACTGTGATTGGTTAAAGAAATGAAATGCAAGCCCCTCCGTTGTTGACCCAGGGACATGTTGAAAATCAGGACCTCTGTGCAAATACACTCACCACACAGTAGCTAAGGTGGTGAAGGGGCAGGTGAAAATTCACCAATTACATTCAGGGGATGATTAGGATTGTGTGCATGTGTGAGTGTGTGACTGTGCTCTGCGATAGGTTGACACCCTTATTCTGGGTTGTCCTTTGCCTTGCGCCTGTAGCATCGGACCCCCTGTGACGCTGAATAGGACAAGCAATTATAGAAAATGGATGTATAGCCAGGAATGTGTTGCTAAGTTTTTCTACATGTAAGCACTCTTTTCAGATGTCTAACCCATGGTGTGAGAGCCAATGGTGAATTTGCTATTATGTGTATGAAATGACTAATGTTTTCTTCTCTGGTAAGCCTGTCTTTCTGCTCTGGTCATGTTCATTGAAATCTTTCTGCTGTAGCATCTATGGATTCAGAGAAGTAGCCCATCCAAATGTTCAGGAGAAACTGACATTCCTGCTTGTTGTTCAGCTGTATGATGTTTGATCTTTAACAATTGTATAATGCTACACTTTGAGCAGACATGGTCAAAAACAAAACACAATTATCACTGAATAAAACATGTTCACTTACACCTGACTGCATACGTTACAGATGTGCACCTGAATATGTTTGTATATTGTATTTTTCAAAACACAAATTCACAAATTTCTTTTTTTCCTGTTATTTCTATCTGCATGTTATATTAGGCTGTGCCCATAACTCTCTTGTAATACAAGTGACCGAGCATTGTGTTTAATAATGTGACAACCATAATTATTGTTTATCTCTAGTTGAGTTACTTATGCAATATTTCGGCATTAGGTCAAGCATATTGTGTAAAAACAGCATGGTAGTGGAGTATTTGCACCAATTATAATACTGAATAAATTCTATATAAAATCAAATGTCGTTCAAAAAACAAAAGAGAAACATAGGAATTGTAAGAGACCAAGGGGAACTTCTGTATACTACAAATATATAAACCCAACGTGACCATTAAATTATTCTCCGATTATAAAATCAAAATGTATTTAGAGAGCACATTTAAAACAACAAAAGTTAACCAAAGTGCTTTACAAAATTAAAGGAATCTAACAAAGACAAATAAGAATTAAAACAAAAACGCAAGAAAAGAGGAAGAGAAAAAATAAGACACTCATACTAATGAAAGGCCAGGGAGAAAACATGATTCTTCAGTTTGGTTTTAAAAGTGCTCAGAGTAGGTGCAGACCTAATATTTGGGGGTCGACTATTCAGTCAGTCCTATAAATTATAGATTTAATAGCCGTTTCACATAATTGCCGCGGTTGCTGTCAGGCTGGAAAACGTAGTTTCGTGTTTGTCACGTTCGTCAAATATCTAAACGTGTACAAGCTTGAATCGGTTTGTTTAGGGGATCGGTGCTATTAACACAACGGTAAAATTTTAATGAAAATGTTATCTGCGAGTACTTGGTCGTGGTACGCAGCTCAGTTGCCAGCGATCGAGAAGGTTGTTTTCAACTTACAGGCGAGAAAATAAGCTCCGCATCGCCGGTTACTGTGAGCAGTTCACGGAATCCCGCTGGGGTCGGTGGGCGGGGCGACAGCCAGCACCGTCCCCGATTGGCCACGTCATGGCCGAGTGGGCGGAGCGCGCCATCAGCCGCAGAACGAGCTCCGTCTCCTTCACAGTAATGGCTGTCGGAGGGGATGATCGTGTGTGATTGATCGCGTATCGTTTAGGAGGGGAAAAGAGAGCACTGCTCCGTGTCATTTTCACGTAAGGTGAGTAGAAACGGCGTTAGCTGGTGTGATTTTTTATTTGTAACTCGCCGATCCCATGGACCGGTGTCTTGGTCTCCCTAGGCGGGTGATATCGCCTGCGGGCGCAGCCGAGATGCTAGGCGGCTAGCTGATGCCACAGGGGGAATCGTGTGGACTCCGCACCTTAGCTATACTTTAATGCTAATGGGCGCTTGATAGCTCTTCGTTTGGGGTAGCTTTTCGACATAAAGCCCCCTTCCTTCGTTAGGTCACTACGAAGGGTCTAGCCGTTTTTATTTAGATTCTGCGTCCCACCGAAACCTCCTTTCGCTCGATGCTTTAACCGGAGAATTCTGCCATACCGTCCTCTTATACATAGATACTTGCTGTTGTATGGCGTCCCCATCTCTAGATGCCATAGCCGTGCTCGTTAATTATCTAACAAGGATCACCAACATTTAAAAAGCCATACCAAAAATTTTTCATGATCCGGATTTGTCTGAAGAACCGGCTCGTGACGGGTATCCAGAAGCACCAGCTTCCAGTCTTTCTGTCAACCGGGAAGACTGTAATTTCAGGGTTTTATCGGTGCGGAAAAACAAAGCCCCGCTTTGCTGTCATTAGCGGGTATAGCAGGGGCTGCGATGGACGAATAGGTGGAAGGTTGATGAAGCCGTGGTGAATACACCCTCGGTGGTGCCGGTAAACAAGGCTATGCAAATCACCGTTTTCCATATAGTGTCTGTATTTTATTAAGATGTCGGGTGTTAACGTGTCTGTACTTGTCGGGATGAAATCCCGGCCCGGCGCCGTCCCTGACAGGAATCGTCTGCCTTTCTCCGCCTTATGATTCGTTTGACATCGTTGTAGCTCCACGGCAGCCATCTAGTCACCCAGCTTGTACCGACTGTATCTTAGTGTGACTGCCATAGATCGCCGGCATCGTTTGTCAACAAAAGAAACACACCCCTGGGAAGAGCAGGATGTGGTTAGACTGCATGTTTGCAGGCAGGTGACTGTTCAGTCATCCTGCCATGTAGCGACAGGGACCAATCGTGCTTGCAGGCAGGTGTCGGTTCAGTCATCCTGCCATTTAGCGACAGGGACCAATCGTGCTTGCAGGCAGGTGTCGGTTCAGTCATCCTGCCTTTTAGCGACAGGGACCAATCGTGCTTGCAGGCAGGTGTCGGTTCAGGCATCCTGCCATTTAGCACCGGGGTCCATCATCGCAAATAAGCCGTGTTTGTCTGCGTTCATTGCTTCTGCATCCGCCCCTGCATATTTGACTGTATAGTCAAACTAATGCTGCCAGACCTTCATCCCTTACGTGTGTTTCTGTAAGCACATAAATGTATTGCGTTTATTTAAAAATACTTAATATAATATAGAAATTGTCATTATAAAATAAGCTTATTAACCATGATGCACACACGCACCCTTCTCAGGCTTTAACAGAATGCATTTGGAGGTGTTAAATAGTGGATGATTTTGCTGTTATATCGTACCTCCTCCTCCGTGAGGCTTCCGATGTTTCTTTGTGATCCTCATGCGTTATTCATGGTGCTCGGCAATGTGCAGCTCCGCCTGCTGTGTCTGACACCCGCGCCGAACAGGGCGGCGACTTCCTCTGCGATCTGAGGTAAGATTTATTATGCAGATTTATTCTTGTAAAAGGAGGCACAGTGGTTGTCAGCGCATCTACCGTCCCAGTGTTATCAAATGCACTTTGGTTTACTTGCGAGAAATATACGGCGTTGTAATGAACCGTAAAACGGAGAAATTGCGTAGAGTACAAATGCGGTATTGCTTATATGCAGTATGGTCTGCATGTCAGGGCGGGGGTCTTACACCGTCGGTCTTTCAATGACTGTCCTTTATGAACATAATCCTTGTTGTGTTTCCGTTTGTATTATATGTTAAAATGTTTAATATTTAAAACCATCAAAGCGCGAGATGCCATTCATCAGTTTTAAATTCTACACTGTTTCGTATCTAGAGGGTCTCATCAATGGTTGATCGTACCTCAGCCTAGAATCCTACTACAAAGACGGTCTGAATCCTGTCTGGATTATCGGCCTGAGTGTATTATATATTTTAATAAGCTGCACTGTTTACCGGTAGGATCCCAACACAGAACAAATACACTTGCATAGTTTCAGGCCCATAAGGTACGTTATTGTAGGGCACCGGAGCAGACCTTAAGGATCTCTTTGTTCAAATGATTGTTTATGCCTCTAAACATGAAAGACTTCTGCATAAACTGGCATTTTTCTATGAGCCTCAGATTTTATTTTATACCATTTTATACCATTTATACCACTGGCCAGGTCCTTTTTAATGGATGGGTATTAAAAAATTAGTGACAGGAGATGGTGAGTTTATGAAACAGACTGACTTGTGCTGAGATGAGAGGGTCTGTGAGGTGGTATTTTTGTTGCGACCGCTGCTGCAGGCAGATTTATTAGCTCTGGGCAGCTTGGCCATCATGTGACATTTAAGGCACAGATAACGCGCACCAAGGCCGGGCCTGGCGCCTGGATTTCAGCCACCAATCAGGGCGTCTGCTTTGACAGGAAAGGTTTTCATCCCCTGTCCTGTTCCCCAGGTAAGATTGATGTCTCCCAGTTTGAAGCTCAAACACGGGAAAGCTTCTCCGTTATCAGCCCTAGGATTGCCTCCAGCAGGGGGCTAAATCAGTACCACCTACGTGTTTCATTGCAGAGGGCTTTCATGTGAAATTGCCACAGTGTGACCTGCAGGGCTTATAGTGATGAAACATTTGCAGTATAATGAAAGAATAGCTGTTGAATTATAATTGGGCGATAAGCAGGTGTTTTTGAGGATGTGTTTTTGATGTCGTGTCTATTTGTTTCGCATTCCTGCCTTATGAAGGGTGTATTTTCATCAGTCTAATAGATTGTACTGGAAGTGACCAATTCCTCAATGTGGCAAAGAGTATTTCTTTTTTAAAGGTTCTTATTTTATAGCTCAGTGTTGGTTTCCGTAACCTGTCCTGGTTAGTCATAGATAATTTTTCTTTGTGTGTTTGCTGTGTGGGTCTTGAATTGATCTCCCATCTGTTCCATCAGGTATAGCAGTGTCAAGGTGCAGCCATGGTGGACACGACCACCTCCATGAAGATGACCACTATGGCCATCCAGAACCTCTTCAGCTACGTGGAGGAGGAGAACCTGTCCGCCGTCAAGGTGCACCTGGACAAGTTCAAAGAGGTGGATGGCAGAAGCGATGTGAGTGGACCACCAGAGTTTTGTTTGTGTGATTTCGGAGAAAACAAGGAGTTCTGGCTTGTCTGGTAGATGAGACCCGTTTGGATGTGGAGATGGATAGATGGAGGTTCAGAATGTTTCTTGGCAGTGAAGTGGTGTACCTCCATGAAAGTGTAGCTATTCACTTAGCTGGAGCAGTTTGAGTAAGTGGGAGTCAGTGTTGAGGGGTCATGTGATTTCTTCGCAGAATGGGCAGACCCCCTTGATGCTGGCTGCTGAACAGGGCAGTCTGGAGATTGTGCAGGAGCTCATCAGGAGGGGCGCAAATGTCAACCTGGATGATGTGGTGAGTCTGCGGTCATAGGAAAGAAGAAAAACACACCCCCCCAATCCCCTTTGGAACTCACATAGCAACAGGGTCTCCATGGCAACAACATTCGGTTTTGGTCACCATGGTAACAAGGCCCACTGCCACATTTCTCCTTTGTTGTCCAGGACTGCTGGACGGCCCTGATCTCGGCGGCCAAGGAGGGTCATGTGGAGGTGGTGAAGGAGCTTCTGGAGAACAGTGCTTACATAGAGCACAGAGACATGGTGAGAGGGGAAGAAACTCGGCCAGGAAGATAAAGCAGAATAAATGAATCAGTCAGATAATTCCCAGTTTGGTCACTTCATGCAGATAATTAACGTAAAACTGCTGTATTGAGTTGATTTTATCAAAACATATCATGCAGATTCATTTAAACCGTCATTTTTTTAGGAAAAACAGCCAAGGCTGTGGATGTGTTTCGTAAAATGTCCCAAATAATCATTTGTCTATTAAAACAAAACCGTTTCTCCATATGAAAAAATAGGCCTACCCTGCTGAGCGGGAGATCCTGCGTTCTTAGCCTTTTATACAGTAGAACGAGCTTTAATGTAACTGGCAGAGGATCCTTTCATTACTCTCATAGGTAGATTCATGCAGTGGTGCAGTGTCTGGGAGTGCTGCCTCAGACGCATCCTGCCAGCCGTCAGCAGGCTCCATCAGCATCTGTTTAAACTGTACCTTTTCTATTCCTGTTGTTTTGTTTTATGCTGTTACTGGAACTTCTGCTATTCATATTAGGACTAATAAAGTATCTGTCAGTCTGTCTGTCATTAAAAGTTTAACTTTGACTATATCAGTACAGGTACTCGGGATATTTTATGTATTATCTAATTGGTTAATGGTTTGTAATAAGATTACCCATAATTTTAAGTAATTTTTTGGCCATAAAGTGGAAGCCAGTGGTGGGGCAGTATTGGTATAACCATGTGACCTTGCCTTTGATGTCCAGGGAGGTTGGACCGCACTCATGTGGGCTGCCTACAAGGGCCGTGTGGAGGTGGTGAAGGTGCTACTGGAGAATAACGGCAACCCCAACACCACGGGGCAGGTGAGAAGCGGAGACTCGGCTCACGGCATTTAGAACGGCAGCGAGGGCGAGACAGTCGGCTCATTTTCAGCATAATCCTTCTCATTGGACCAGTATAATAACCTTCGCATATAATAATTATAATTCTTAGATGCTTTTTGTGTGTCGGCACCTTCAGGTTTGTTGTGCTCTATGCTGGCAGGGGAGCAGACCAGGGTTATTACCGTGAACAGAAGCTAAATCTACACAAAAACATTTTTGTGAACTAAAAAATTAGAACTAAACGAAAACTATAAATTATTTCTTCTGAAACTGACAAATAAAAACAAACTTACTTTCCATTGCTGTTAAATATTTAGCTAATGTAATGATTTGTTTATCCTTAATGACAACAGTGCATAATGTACACTATGTATTTATGTAGGATTGCCTAAAGATGAGAAACGCAAAATAGCTCTTCAACTTTCAGTCTATTCCTGAAAATAGAAAATGAAACAGAAATATCTCTGTAAAGTAAAAAGTAATAAAAAGTAACTCATTTTAAAGAAACAAAAATAAAAACTAAAAAAAAACATCAAAACTAATGCTTCAAGTAGGCAGCCAGCTTTTGATGCGTGGTACGGGGCGGGCTTTCGGTCCGTGATGCTGTTGGTGTAATTTCAACCTCCATCCCCCCCCCAGCAATATAGCGTGTACCCCATCATCTGGGCAGCTGGCCGCGGGCACGCAGAAATTGTGCACCTCCTGCTCCGACACGGTGCCAAAGTGAACTGCTCGGACAAGGTAAGCCTCGCACGTGCCTCGCACGGGACAGGCACGATGGCATAATGGCCTCAGTGACAACTGATGGGTATGTCCTCACTCCCTCTCAGTACGGCACAACCCCACTGATCTGGGCAGCCAGGAAGGGCCACTTTGACTGTGTGATGCACTTGCTGGAGAATGGCGCTGACGTCGACCAGGAGGGGGCGGTAGGTGGTACTCCTGCCTCACATACACACAACAGCATGGACTCTCTCTCACTCTTACTCCAGTGTTTAGGCCAATCACATTCTCAAAGAAATAGGCTTTTTTTTAGGATATGGTTACTTCTTTCAAAGAACCTGGATAGAGGTGAGCTCCAGTATTACTTTAGCATAATAAGGACATTATAAGTACATTACCCCCTTTTTTTTTTTACTTCCTTCCCCTCCCTCTTGACCCTGAATTTCTGCTTGTGACAGATAGGTCATGGTCGCTGTATTGTGTCAGTCTGCAAAAGCCTCACCCTCTCTGTTCCTCTCACCCAATCCCAGAACTCCATGACGGCCCTGATTGTGGCGGTCAAGGGCGGCTACACAGAGGTGGTGAAGGAGCTTCTGAAGAGGAACCCCAACGTGAACATGACAGATAAGGACGGCAACACCGCGCTGATGATCGCCGCTAAAGAGGGTCACACCGAGATCGTCCAGGACCTGCTGGACGCCGGCACCTACGTCAACATCCCGGACAGGGTATGGGCTGGAGAATTTGGCTCAGGCACACCCTCACCTATCTAACAGAAATGGGAGCCCGGATTAGATTAATGGAGTGATTTGGATTTGCAAGGAATCCTTTGTTATGTACCTAATGTTTTGAAGCCACGGTGGCTGGTCAGGGAGACAGGCGTAAATTTTGGTTGTCTTATGATCAATTTTGCAGTGGAAGTAGCTGTATGTGTAACCGCTTTTGAAGGATTATTGTAATGTCATTAAATCCCCCAAATGCCATACACGTATTTTAGTGACACGATTGGTGCAAATAATCTACTGAGCTGAAATGTAGCTGCTCTGCTGAGAAGCCTGACCTACTGTGTGTGTGTGTGTGTGTGTGTGTGTCTGTCCACTCCCCAGAGCGGGGACACAGTGCTCATCGGAGCCGTCCGGGGCGGCCATGTGGAAATCGTCCGGGCTCTGCTGCACAAATATGCCGACATCGACATCAGGGGACAGGTAGGTGGTGTCACTGCACTTCCTGCACCAGCAGAGGGCATCCACATGCCGTGATGATCTGACCTGCTCTATATTAGTCCTGTCGCGTGAGCATCTGCAGAGAACTACTCATTATTACTGCCCTTCTGTGTGATAAAATCTCTGCTGTTTTACGTGTGTATCGCATAACAGCTAAATATTTCAACAGCTTTAACAAGATAAGCATATTTTAGATATATTGATATATTTTATTAAGGTTCTTGCAAACACCAAGAGCATTATTCGTTCACATACTTTATCTATCAATAAACTAACAAGGTATATTAGGAACAGCAAGACTGGAAATGTGGGCCATAGTGTCTGTGTTGTTATTCATCCTTATATATTTAGTTCCAGTGGGTGACCACTAGGGGGAGAGCAGAATAAACGCTTATGTTAGAGTCACTTGTGCTTTTTCTCACAACTCTCATGCCCTCCCCATGCTTGTTTCCTTCCTTCAGGAGAACAAGACTGCCCTCTACTGGGCTGTGGAGAAAGGAAATGGCACCATGGTGCGGGACATCCTGCAGTGCAACCCTGACACAGAGACCTGCACCAAGGTGAGGTTTGCACTTGACTCCCCCCACCACCCATGCCTCTCTCCTCTTACCCCCCCCCCCCCCCCCTGCGTTTTGGCGGCGTGTACATAACCCGTCCTTCCATGGATCGATATTCCAGACTTCTGATTCTGTATTTTCCAGAGTTTCCCGACGCCTTCTTAAGGCTACGTTGTTCCTAAGTTCTATGTTAAAAGACAGAACATACGAATGGCGTAGCATTAATAAGACTTCGGGGGACTCGGCCCAGATCTTTCGAGATGTTTGGTGTGGACAGTGGCACCTGCCTGATTGATGGTATTGAGTGTTTGTCTGATCTTCTATGTGTGGCCAGGATTTAGAGACCCCTCTGATAAAGGCCACCAAGATGAGGAACATCGAGATAGTGGAGCTTCTTCTGGATAAAGGCGCCAAGGTCTCTGCAGTGGACAAGGTATGATGCAGAGCTCTCTGTGACCAGAGCAATGTTGCCCAACCCGGCCCATGGGGACCCCCAGTCCACATTTTTTCTCCCCCTCAACTTCCTACTAAAACATGGACTGTCTAGGGGTCTCTGAGGACTGGGTTGTGATATGTCTTCTCCATTGACCCTAAAGCCAGTTGTGGGTGGAGGATCTCACTTGGTTATGAGCCAGGGGGTGGGGGTTGAGGCCTGAATCTCAGTCGGATGCTCTTACTGCAGAAAGGAGATACAGCGCTCCACATCGCCATCCGGGGGAGGAGCCGTCGCTTAGCTGAGCTGCTCCTCCGCAACCCCAAAGATGGCCGACTACTCTATCGGCCCAACAAGGCGGGTGAGACGCCCTACAACGTCGACTGCAGCCACCAGAAGAGCATCCTCACCCAGATCTTCGGAGCCCGTGAGCAGAGCTTCCCTCTTTGTGATGTTTATTTCCATTGGTTGCCAATCACAGTTTATGATACAAGCATTGGTTTAAATTAAGAGGGTGGGGTTAAAGGTTTATGTAATTTTTTTTCTAATTTTAATGTGAGAAGCTACATACAACCAGGTTTTTAACCACTCCTCCTTTACCTTTTTCCACTCTGACCTGGTATGACCAGGCCACCTGTCCCCCACGGAGTCTGACGGTGACATGTTGGGCTACGACCTGTACAGCAGCGCGCTGGCGGACATCCTGAGCGAGCCCACCATGCAGCCCCCCATCTGCGTGGGCCTCTACGCCCAGTGGGGCAGCGGCAAGTCCTTCCTGCTCAAGAAGCTGGAAGGTAAAGGTTCATCCACGGTCCCAAGGACCTCCTAACGGCAGTCTGTGCTTTGTTGTGTCGTCTGTCTTAGGAAGATGGGAGTTTGGTCCTTGTATGTGTGTGTGCATGTATACAGCTTCCTAACACTCAGTCAGAGCTTAAGTATTTTTTTTTTCTGGTAATTATTGAAAACTGGGGGTCATTTATTATTGTTATTCATGATTTTGAATATGACCTGAAATGAGACATGGTTGTTATCTTGTTACAAGGATAAATATAGGCCCGGGTTTGATCTAAATGTTGCCCATGGAAAGTTGCCAGCCAGGCGGTGTCACTTGTCAGTTGCGGTGCCAGAACTATCTTTGCGCTCGCGACCCGATCGGAGATGTAATTCCAGTATCCCCTTCCCTTGGCGCAGACGAGATGAAGACGTTTGCTGGCCAGCAGGTGGAGCCGCTGTTCCAGTTCTCCTGGCTGGTGGTAGTGCTGTCCCTGCTGCTGTGTGGCTCCGTGGCCCTGGTGCTGGGCTTCACCGTCGACCCCAAGCTGACTGTGGCCGTCTCCCTCAGCCTGCTGGCCCTGCTCTACCTCTTCTTCGGTAACCCCTTCGGCTCTGTGGCCGCCCCTCCCTCAACACGCTCCTGCTCCTCTGTGCCTGGGAATCAGTTCAGTGCTCCCCATGCCAGCAGATCTGCTGTTTTTCCACTCCATATAGCCTTTAATGTAACTGCACTGATGACTGATCGATAGCATTGCTGCTTTTAACCACAAACCTGCTCTGTCACACTGCCTCTTCCTGTGCAAAATAAATATCCCTTTTAAGCCCCCCCCCCCCCCCAATTTCAATCTATTGTCCTAGACCTCACTTTTACACTTAAACCACTGCAGTATAACAGCGAGTAGAATAAGGTCTCGCTGTTACATGCATCATTTTCTGTAGCCCTAAATGAGCCTTTTTCTGCCTTGGGCTGTACGTTGTTCTGGATAACAGTGAAACGCACAGACATCACAGGACCAGATGGGTGTTACAGATATCAAACTCCAGTGTTTAGGCATAAATTCATAAAATTAATAGAATGAGCAATGTGAAGTTAAATTTGTCTTTGAAACCAGTTGTTACCGGGAGTAAAACAGAATCATTGGAAAGCGTTGATAAATCCAAGCGTAGGCTGTGATACCACCAACGTTACTTGCTATCCGCTGTTTTGGTCATTAGAGGGCACTGTTGTGCTGAAAATAAGACACTCTCAGACTCCAGCACTCATTTCTCCCAGACAATATAGTAATCAGCTGGAGCTGTTTGGTATTGGTTTGCACCTTTAAATAAATAATTCTTAGAAATTGGAAACATTGATACGGTGTACAATGAACGATATAAATCTGACAAAGAGTCATGACCTCTGCTGTCTGGCACTGGTTTGTATATGTGGGGGCATGGTGTGGGGGGGCATGTGCTGTATCTGAGCTGTGTGTGTCTCCTCAGTGGTGGTTTACTTTGGTGGACGAAGGGAAGGTGAAAGCTGGAACTGGGCCTGGGTCCTCAGCACCTGTCTGGCGCGACATATTGGCTACTTGGAGTTGCTGTTGAAGCTGATGTTTGTCAACCCCCCTGAGCTCCCGGAACAGACCACCCGCGCACTGCCAGTCAGGTACCCTTCCCGATTTATGCCCAACCGTACCCTGCACGTTGGATTCCTGTCCCAAATAATGCCCGTCCACACCCTGCCCATCAGGTAACCATCCCAAATAATGACCATCCGCACCCTTCCTGCAAGGTACTTGAGCCATATGATCACCACCACCCTGACTTCCAGGTACCTCTCCCATATAATGGCCACTACTGCCCTGCCCGTCAAGTACCCATCCCAAATAATGACCACCCACTACCTGCCCGTTAGGTACCTGTACCAAATGAAGACCATCACCCTGTCCTTCACGTATTTGTCCCAAATAATGGCCACCTGTGCCATACCTGTCAGGTACCCATCCCAAATAATGACCACCACCCTGCCTGTCAAGTACTTGATCCTGACCTGCCGATCAGGTTACTGTCCCAAATAATGACCACCTGCGCCCTGCCCATCTGTTTACCATCACAAATAATGACCACTCATACCCTGCCATTTAGGTTCCCGTCCCAAATAATGACCGCCTTGCCCTACAGAGTCCCATCTTGAACAAACACCTGCCCCAATCAGCATCTTGACCTTGTTGCTAACGAGGTGAAATGCAGGCTGTTCTCCATGTTCAGTTGTAACGGGCTGAATTCAAGCTATATTCCCATAAACTTGGGAGCACAGAGTGTCCTCATCTCAGACACCCCGAGGTCCTGACTGCTGTTCCTCTTCACAGGTTTCTCTTCACAGACTACAATCGCTTATCAAGCGTGGGCGGAGAGACGTCTATGGCTGAGATGATCGCCACACTGTCAGACGCCTGCGAGAGGGAGTTTGGCTTCCTGGCCACCCGCCTCTTCAGGGTCTTCAAGACGGAAGACACTCAGGGTGAGAACCTGCTGCTAGGGGTAGTGAAGCTGGAAGTGGAGGGAGGAGCCTATAACGTGTGATGCCCATTAACTGGGCTCCCTAATGGTACAGTACTGGACACTGAGGGCAGTTTTTGGCATCCTTCATCCACAGCTGTGAGGTTTACCATGTCTTATTTTTGTGGTCTATGTGTCAAAACTTATAACTTCCTATATCCTCAGCCTGACTCCTCTCAGATCTACTGTCCCCCCTCCTGCAGAAGGAGGTGGTCTACACCCTTACATCGTCCAAAATATCTGTGTATGACTATATACACATGTAATTTTTATAGTACATCAGTTGGCTTGTGGGAGTTTTACTGGTACAAAAATGTTCTGAGGCCAGAAATAAAAATGATTGGTTTAGAGATTTAGCCAATAAGATTGTAGAGGAGGTGAGTCAAAGCAACTAGGAGGTGGGACCAACCAGTCAGATGTCGAGATAACCAATCGTTTTACCCATGAGCTCCAAAAGATCGCTAATGGGTTTAGCAGCCAGTGGTGGTGAGTGCCAGACCGAACCTGACGTGTTTCTGACCAAAGCTGATCCGTTTCACGCTTGCTCTCGCAGGGAAGAAAAAGTGGAAGAAGACGTGCTGCCTGCCGTCCTTCATCATCTTCACTTTCGTCCTGAGCTGCCTCATTGCCGGCATGGCCCTGCTGGCCGTCTTTAAGGTGGATGGCAGCAACACCACAGTGAATGCAGTGTTGATCGCCATGGCCAGTGTGGTGGGCCTGGCACTGGTGCTCAACTGCCGCACCTGGTGGCAAGTGCTGGACTCTGTGCTGCACTCGCAGAGGAAGCGGCTCCACAGCGCCGCCAACAGGCTGCACAAGCTGAAGAGCGAGGGCTTCATGAAGGTGCTGTCCCCACACATACAGGCGTGCCTGCACACACACACACACACACACACACACACACACACACACACACACACACACACACACACAATGCTCATGTTAATGCCATTAATATTTCTTAACAAAATAATAAAAGACCATAAAATGATTTAAATTCCTTTAAAACTGCTTTTTAACCACATCACTGATCTCTGTGCCAGATCAAAAACAAATCAATTAGACATGTTTATAATGTGGGGTGGCATGGTGGTGCAGTGGTTAGCACTGTTGCCTCACACCTCTGGGACTTGGGTTCGAGTCTCCACCTGGGTCACATGTGTATGGAGTTTGCATGTTCTCCCCATGTCGTCGTGGGGTTTCCTCTGGTATTCCAGTTTCCCCCCACAGTCCAAAAACATGCTGAGGCTAATTGGAGTCGCTAAATTGCCCATAGGTGTGCATGTGTGAGTGAATGGTGTGAGAGTGTACCCTGCGATGGGCTAGCCCCCCATCCTGGGTTGTTCCCAGCCTCGTGCCCATTGCTTCCGGGATAAGCTCCGGACTCCCCGTGACCCAGAAGGATAAGCGGTTTGGAAAATGGATGGATGGATGTTTATAATGTTTCACACCCATAAGCATATGTCTCTCTCGTACTCCTCTTTAAATGACCCCCCCACCCCCAATAGGTGCTTAAGTGTGAGGTGGAACTGATGGCCAAGATGGCGAAGACCATCGACGGCTTTACCCAGAACCAGACGCGACTGGTCGTCATCATCGATGGCCTGGACTCCTGTGAGCAGGACAAAGTGCTGCAGATGTTGGATACGGTAAGTGACCCCCCCCCCCCCCCCCCCCGAGACAACCAGAATTAATGCCTGTAATTTATCAATGTCAAATTAGCACTTTTAATTTAGTTCTTATTGAGAGGATCATGTTAAAATTAATGACAGCCTGGTCGTCGCCTTCCATGTCTGTGTCCGACACCAGATGCAGAGAAGGTTTTGCTTTGAGCAGGAAAAGGGAATTTCACACAGAACTTAACCGCAAATACGTCATGCTGCAGCGAATTTCCTCCATCTTAAACTGGCTTATGCTGGTCAGAGCCTGTTCCAGGCAGGACAGGGCACAAGGTTGGGGGACACTGTGGACGGGTTTATAGTCTATCACTGGGCCCGTAAATAATCACACATTCCAAAACGATGGGCTATTTAAAGATGCCAGTCAGCCCAATGGAATGTCTTTGGGTTGTGGGAGTTTCCCAGAGGAAACCTGTGTCAGGTAATATAAATGTGCAAAGTCAGCACAGAGTGTTTATCATGATGAACAGTTTTTAAAATAAGTCCCAGTAAAGCTCAGTTCTCAGAACCCCATCTAAACACTGCTGGTGATTTCATTGTCATTTCCAAGCATATAACAGCTGTAGAAGCTAAGACTGACGAAGTCAGTCCCTGGCGTTAGAGTCCAGACCCTTGTGAGTCTTTCCCACCCCCCACCAGGTGAGGGTGCTCTTCTCCAAAGGCCCCTTCATCGCCATCTTCGCCAGCGACCCGCACATCATCATCAAGGCCATCAACCAGAACCTGAACAGCGTGCTGCGTGACTCCAACATCAATGGGCACGACTACATGCGCAACATCGTGCACCTGCCCGTCTTCCTGAACAGCCGAGGCCTCAGCAGTGCCCGCAAGATGTGCGCACTCGCCACCGTCCCTGCCAACGGCGACGCTGCCACCAACCCGGAGGGTAACCACCGCCCCGGCCGCTGTCCTCTAGCCACATGCGAGTAACATGGGTTAAACGTGTTGGAAACTGCATGCATTTATCTGAGAGCTTATAAGCCTGATTGTGATGCACAAAAAGCTGGAGGATTTGATTCTCGCTGCGGCAATCAACATATCGCTCTGTGTCTGTATATATTTTTATGTCCTTAATCGTCTACATTTGCTTACATATTTAGACTGCCTTTATTTGCATATGTTTAAAAAAATTAAATGATGCTTTATCTGCAATTTGCACATGTACAGACACATTGGAACACTTCCTTTTGCATAAATACAAGATAAAAGTATAATTTGGGGTGTGGGTTTAGGGTCAGACATGCAACAGGATTCAAACCCACAACCTTCTGATCAAAGTCACAGATGCTTAACCCACTGAGCCACACACCACTTATATTCTTGTAGGAGTTTTATTTAATTCAGTATATCATTATAATGTATATGTGCATCGACTCCCCAGGCTGGCATGAAGAACTGGACAGGAAGCTTTCTCAGCACAGTTTGGGTGAACTGACCAAGGTTGGCAGCAAAACCACGCTAAACAGGAGGGTAAGAGAGCCTGAGTGGCCGTCTGTCTGCCCCGGCAAACGAGAAACCCACAGAACGGAGCTCGGCCAACCTCACATCCGGGGAAAGGAGTCAGTTACTGCCTGTCGCTCTGTGAAGCGAGCATTCAGGGGAGCCGATGGGCGGGAGTGAAGTGACCCGGAGCGAAAGAGGAACAGAGAGGGCCAGAGGGGGCCAGAGGGGGCTTCCCACGGCACATGCCGAAACTGCCAGGCCCGGCATGCGCTTCTTTGGTCCAAGCCTCAATCTGAGAATGCAGAAAACTCGGGTCTCTTATCCTATCTCATGAATCATATATTTTTTTTCATTATTGCTCACACAGGAGTACAGGATCTGATTATCTGCGGTATACTAGTAGTCTAGTTAAGAGCCGTGCCAGGAAGTCATGTGATGTTTATCTGGTGGTGCTCTGATCACGGGACTGAGCGATTTAAAGGCGCGGTAAAGTCCGAGGTCGCCAATCCCAGGTTGTTATACCGTATCTTGCGGCATCCTGTCCTGCACCGCCTATCTATTCCCTCTTTTTGGGTATAAAAGAGATTAAAGAGACTGGGATGTGGCCCCCAAATCCACAACCTTGTCTATCTTTCATGTCAGTGTAGAAACGTTGGCATTTAAGTGTCCACAGCGTCCTAGGTGTAGGGCTCAACTTTAATGCAGGTCCTAGTTAAAGGCAGTTATACTACGGTGCAGCTGAATTCTGAAATCTGATTTGGTTGGAAGGGTGTTGATTGATTTTTGCATAACTGCACGCATAGTGTTAGCCAGGCGAATCACAGTACTAAATCGATAGTTCTAGCTAACATTACTTAATGGTAATTATAAAGACAAAGAAATGGCTACAGGTAACTTAAGACAACAACAGTGCTTCAAACTGCGGACCAAGACCTGTAGTTAGTGATTTAATATCGAAATGATTTACATAAATGGGATGGTACTCAGTAACTGCCGTTTTACCCACAATGCAATTGAATAACAAGATGTTCATAAAGGCTAATTCATAAAACTAATGGCTACATACTGATGTGTTTAGTTTTCTTTGCCTCCTCAGCCATGCATTAACACTTAGTTATGGAGTTCTTACAGGACTCGGCTGTCAGGGTCTTGCTGAAGTCTTTTCCGGTGTCGTCTCTACGTGCCGGGCATATCCATCTGAATGTTGCACTCCGCCGCCCCCTGCAGGACACTTACCGCCGTCGGCAGATCCAGAGGAGTGTCACACGGCAGATGTCCTTCGACCTGACCAAGCTGCTGGTGACTGAGGACTGGTTCAGCGACATCAGCCCGCAGACCATGAGGAGGGTGCTTAACATCGTATCCGTCACAGGTGACCCCCCTCACCGCGGAGCTTGTCCATCTGCTTTTCCACATCTGCACAGGTCCTCCGGGGGGGGAATGGGATTAATATTATTTGATGTTAGCAGCAAAGCCACCCAGAGATTTTGGTTAAGACTGTGTCAGATCGCAGCTTTTTCTTAATGCCCCTGTTCCAGAGGGTAACCCTCTAAGCGCACGCTGTGGACGCCATTGTCGCTGAATCTCACTCTCCCTCCACGCTGGCAGGTCGGCTCCTCAGAGCGAATCAGATCACCTTCAGCTGGGACCGGCTGGCGTCGTGGATCAACCTGACAGAGCAGTGGCCTTATAGGACCTCCTGGCTAATCCTGTTCCTGGAGGAGACGGACGGCATCCCGGACCAGGCCACACTCAAGACCATCTATGAGAGGTGAGGACGTGTGCACTGAGCGCGTGCGAGCCAGCCGCGCAGACAATGGCGCGGATGTTAGGCGCGGCCTGTACCACTTCTGTCGCTACGCTAAGCAAACGCAGGCCCTGTCATTCAGGATTCCTGTATAAACTCTGATAAGCTGGCCTATTCACCCATGGGTGTGATGCTGTGATGAAAGCAAACACCTGTGACGTCAAGGATGGGGGTGAGGCTCCGCTTAGCGTGCACACGGGTGCCCACGCTGCCGATCCTCTGCATGCTGGGAGGCTTTGATCATTAACCTTCATTTGTATGATTAACTGTGAACTAAATCTGCAGGTTCTGGGTTTGGCTGCTCTTTACAGTGGTGCACCTAGAACATCCAGGCACCTAAAGCTAATTTGGCCGAATGAGGAGGGGGGGGCACTTTGAGCCCCCTTTAATGTGTGCTGGGCCGTTTGAATCTGCGGGGGTACCTATACCCCTCCAGTACCCCTGGTGTTGCATTACTTGCGGTGTATTAAAATGCGTTTGACTGCTGTATCCATTTATATGACCAGATTTGTTTACTGAAGAGGCTGCGGCTGTCCTGACACATGCAATATGCAAACAAGCACAAGCAGCCATGTGCAGTCCTCAGTACTGGGCTGGCATGATGTGCGACGTTAATGTCGACGCTGCATGAAATGCACATGCACTTGTCACATCTCAAAAGACAGCAGTAGTCAGCTGGGTTGAGACCATCAATAAGTTACGTTACAACAGGAAGACGGGAATAGGAAACAACTTAGCAAGCATTGTCATTTTAATAGTATTCCTTTTCAACGTCAACTTGCATAGGAATACCCAGTTACGGGACTGGAGGGCCAATTTGCGACACAGTTCACAAATTTCTCTGCTCAAGCACACCTTAAATTAAACTTGGTAATCGGCTGGCTAAGATGTATTTAAGCAGCAAAATTTTCAAACTGTTTTGGGATCCACTTGAAATCGGGAAACCCTGATCAAGTATATGTTGAACAAAAACAGTCTAAGGGTCCCTACCGTTGCTTTTGCATGAGTTCTGCATGGACTCTCCCAGACAATCATAATAATTCTTGTTCTTGCTGTCAGAACCACGTACAGACAGTGTGGCGCGTTTGTGGTGAATTTAACAAAAATGACTGAGGAGACGAAAAGACGAACAAGAATTGGTCATGAAAAGTTGGCTTTCACTGTATGGAAATATTTTTGATTCCAGAGATGATATTGAGCAAAAACAAGTGTATGTCAGCACTGCCACGTGTTGGTTTGCACAGCTCGCAGCTGCACTGGCAATATATTTGACAGACTCCATTGGAGGAAAATAGGTTCTATTTGACTCTAGTTAATTTTAAATGCCTAAATATCACAAAAACTTCACATATTGCACTGAACTTCCCCCAGTATCTTTCAGCCCTATTCAAAACACAATACGTTCACGAAAAATATATTATATGGTGAATATTATTTAGTTTCTACCAGAGTTGCACAGCCAGGGTGATATTTGCTGTGTGTGCGTGTGTGTTTGGGATTTCACGCCTGAGCTGTGTCACTACTGCTGGTCTCTTGGGACTAGCTTCCCGTTGTCTTTAGGCCCTGCAGACATTGCTGAAGCTCATTTACAAGCCAGCTTCTGGACAGTAAACTGGTTTCTGAACCAAAAACCTCCCCTTTCTTGGCCTGCAGCAGTGTGAAAGCTGATCTCATGCACACTGGTGATTGATCTGTCTGCCTATTCATCTCCTAAAAAACACCACAGAATCTCCAAGAACATCCCGACAACCAAAGACGTGGAGCCCCTGCTGGAGATTGACGGGGATGTGCGCAGCTTCGAGGTCTTCCTGTCCTCCCGAACGCCTGTCCTAACAGCCCGTGACATCAAGACCTTCCTGCCGTGCACGGTGAACCTGGACCCCAAGCTGCGGGAGATCATCGCGGGTGAGCCCCCCCGTGACGAGTGCTTGAGCCTCTGCGTGACAGTCCTTGGGAGGCTGCTGTGGGGCCTCTGGGTGTGGCTTTCACTCCTCCATACAGTAAAAGCTCTCGTATCCAGCATTCAAGTAACTGGCACAATGCGAATAATATCATTATAAAAATGAAAAATTTACAACTAATAACACCATTCTGTTAAAACTTCCACTAAAAATAAAAAAGAAAACCAGTACGCAATACAGATGCCAGTTCCTGTGCATGCCTATGGAGTGGCACTCTTTAGGAGTCTCCGCTTGTTCAGCCATGATTTACCTTGCAGCCTCCTGTGTTGTATCAAATATCTGACATTGCAGTGAAAGTAAGTGTACAGTACCAGTCAAAAATTTGGACATGCCAATCTGCCTACAAAGGAGAGTGATAGTGTCAAATCACATGACCTGGCCACCTGACCTAAAGCCAGTAGAGATGGTTTTGGGAGAGTCTGACCAGAGAGTGAATGGAAAGCGGCCAATGAGTGATCAGGATATGTGGGACCTTCAGGAAAGCTGGAAAAGCATCCCAGGAAAAGCACCTCATGAAACTCGTATAGAGGAGCCAGCAGGCTCAGCCAATCCCTGGAGTAACTGGGGTTAAGGGCCTTGCTCAAGCGCCCAGTGGTGGGACCACCCTGCCAGCCATAGGGTTTGAACCAACAACTTTCTGAGTCCCAACCTATAGAACTGCCCCCCACAAAGTAATTTAATACTTTTAATTACTACAGTGTATAATCCCATATATGTCATTTTATAGTTTTGATGGTCTTTATTCCAAAATGTAGAGAATATTAAAGAAAAAGTAAAGCATTCTATGGGTAGGTGTGTCCAGACCTTTGACTGGTTCTGTATTATAGAAGAACTAAAGTAAGAAATGTGTTACATTTCAGTTTTTTTTCTTTTCAAAAGTAACATTTAACTACCTGGAAAACTGCTACTATATGTTGCTGGATACAAGAACTTTCACTCTTTTCATGAAAGCTATTGGGTCAGTTTCCAAGTGTGGATAAAGACTGAAAATCCCGCTTAATTAAAAACTACCGTCACTTCCAAAAAAGAAAACTACCACTGCAAAAACCTACTCAAGTAAAAGCACTGCTACTTCCTAAAAAATAGCTCATAGTAGAGTAAAATTACCTCTCCTAAGAGGAGCCTAAATAGAAAAATCTTGTTTAAAAAGTACTCATAGTATTATTGAGTCTTCCATCCTTATAACATAATTTACAAGTAATTTTCAAATATAGTGCACACATTTAAATTAACCTTCCATTTTGTTTTTCAGAAAAAAATTGAAAAACTGAAATGCATCCTCTCACTGTTTTTAATCTCAACTTGCAATTAATGCAATAATACAGCCCTTTGCATGTAAAATTTAATCCCTTAAAAAAGCACTAAACATCAATCAACTCAATGTTCCACTGCAGTATTTTATGTGCTTAAGGCCTCCAATTAATAAACTCAAGACTGCACAAACTCCACAGCGTCGGCCAGAGGCACATATAATATTACAGTGCAAATGTTTAATGTATAAGTTTGTATAAAATAATAGGAAAAGTGCACCAGCATGCAAATAAACTGAAAATGGGGTTTTTTGTATGTTCTCACATGACATTAATGCAAGTTTCCGGTAACTTCAGTCTATGGGCCTGTAAACATTCAGTTTAGCTTCATGTCGGTGTGATGCCCTTGAGCAAGGCCTTTAACATCAGCTGCTCCAGGGAATGTCTAGCCCTGTTTAGTCAATTGTATAAAAGCATCCCCTAAATAAATGAATGTAATTTAACATAATTTTTATTGTTAGTATTAAAAGGGGCCTTTTTGTATTGTTGATTTTTTTTTTATTTTGTTCAAGTACTAAATATGTTACAAATCAGTTCAAAATGTTTTTTTTTTCTTGCAGTTTAATAACTACTTGGACTCATTTAAAAAAATAACAAATAAAAAATAATTCTAGTAGGTCAATTTAACAGCTTGAGCCAATGGCATGTGCGTATAGTATCCGTGCAACAATGCAACTACCCAAATCAAAATAAAACAGACATTTACACCAACACAGAAATCAACTAAAATGTGTCTTACCTTCAGGTGCAAAATAAATAAATCTCAAGTTCTCAGATTTACAATAATGTAGGTTTGCTGTAGGTTTACCAACACCGAGCCTGCATTTTCAATTTGCTGTATCAGAATGAGCTGATTCTCAAACATTGTACTGTCCAGCTTGGCTCAGTTAGGTGTAAATGGTCACGTAGTACAAGGGGAAGGCATTCACAAGCTGTGGAGGCAGTCAGGGCTTTTTCATTAGCTGTATTAAAAAACACACATCATATGTTCTTGGTTATTAATAATGATGCCCTGATGGCCTGTTCACCAAACTTATCACCATTTTAAATGACATCATATGAATAACTTAACATCGTCTTAGTACTTTGATTCAAAACCCTCTGGGGCAGCGAGCTTCGCTGATGAAGCTCAGATAGGTCAACAAAGTGAGCTGATGTTACACTGCAGCTCTACAAGTTAACACATGGGCACACACACACACACACACACACACACACACACACACACACACACACACACACACACACACACACAGGTTTGTAATTATATTTATGTGGGGACTCTCCATTCATTCCTATGGGGAAAACTCTTATCACAACATGATGAGCTTATCCCTACCCAGCCCCGACCTTAACATTTGTTCCTCGCAATGTAATATAAATGGCACAGTAAAAGTAACGTCATGTAAAAGTACTCTAGTAGAACTACACCAATTTCAGCTACTTAATTACCAATTTTGGGGAAAAAAACACTCAAAGTAACAAGATTATTTGTGGTTTGTTACTTTACACCCAGTCAATTTCCAGAAAATCATGGCCATTGCAGAAGCTTAAAACCTTTGAAACAAGTATCTATACTATTGTTATTACTTATTATTTTTATTATTGCATGTTGTTATTGTTGAAAGTTAATAATACTCCATTGTTAGTATACTTTCTGTAAGTCTGCTTCTTTACAAGTTTACTTTATCTCCTGAGTGGTCGTGACAACGGAAACTGAGGATCTGTGTTTCCGTGGTAACCCCCCCCCCCCCAACTCCTCCCCACTCCCCCAACTCCCCCCCACTCCCCCAGACGTGCGCGCCGCGAGGGATCAGATGCACATGGGGGGTGTGGCCTACCCCACGCTGCCCCTGCAGGACGCCCCGCCCCGCGCGTCCTCTGTGTACAGCCAGCACTCATCCGCCTGCTCGCCCACCGCCTCCTTCAACGGGCCCTACAACCCCCCCGGCGTGGTGTCCCCGCCCCAGGCCCCCAGCAGCTACTTCAGCGGCCTGACAGGACCCCAACACCCCTTCTACAACAGGGTGAGTTCTTCGACACCCTCTCTCTCACTTACAACAGGCTGCTTCCCTCCTCACGTGGACCAGCTGCCTGTACCCTCCAAGTCCCAGGAACTGAACCCATGCCTCACCTATATGTCCATTGTCATGCTTCTGCTCCCTTGGCTCACCCACTTGTCAATCATCATGCCCCACCCACATGCCAGACATGCCCCTCCCCATGTCCCACTCGTGTGCCAATCATCATACCCCTCCTCTGTCCATCATCATGCCCCACCCCTAACCGCACCCATATGTCACTCATCATGCATAGCCCACATGTCCATCTTGTCCTGCCCCCTTTCCATCGTCCATGTCATCATGCCGCACCCACACGTCCATAATCATGCACCCCCCTCTTTTCCCACCTTCATGTCCATCATCATGCCCCTCCCAAATAGTTTCTTTTTCGGTTCCTTTTCTTCCTCGGTCAGTTGCTTCACATTGCATTTGATATAGTGTTGCTTTCATTTTGTGTTCCTCTATTTGAGCCTCATTGTGTGTTTTTATTTCCGTTTCCTAAATTTTTGTTTCCCTTCTCCCCCCGGGTCTCCTGACCATAGCCATATTTCCCCCATCATGTTTATCAGCTGCCAAGGCAGTACATTGGCAGCTTCCATCACGTCCCGCCACGTCCATCCGTTAAATCCGGCTTCCCCAGGGATCCCTGCAATGGACTCGTAAGTACAGAACTGTCGCTCGCAGACGTGGGAACTTCGGCTGGCGTTTAGCGCAGGACGTCATCAGGACATTGTGCCCCTTAAGCTTAGAAAATCATCTGCAGAAATCACGGGGGTGCCTCCGATGGGTAGATACTATGCTCGCCGTTCCGGAATAAGAACGTTCGCCTTGTGTCTTGGGCCTCACGTTGTGGCAAATCTGTGAATTATCATAATGATCTGATCTTCGCTGTTTTCTGAACACCTGTTTTTTTTTTTTTTTAAATGATCTCAGTGCCCTTTGAGTCCATTGTGTGTGTGTGTGTGTGTGTGTACGTGTGTGTACGTGTGTGTGTGTGTGTGTGTGTGTGTGTGTGTGTGTGTGTGTGTGTGTGTGTGTGTGTGTGTGTGTGTGTGTGTGTGCGGCCCCATCTTCTTCCCTTGCTATGATGGCTCACTTTCTCTGCTCTTATTGTATCGCCTTTTCTCCGGAGCCCAGTACCGGGATGCCTGTCTCCCCTTGTCAGTGAGGAAGCTCTGGATGACTACTCCAAATTTTTTCCATCCTCTTCCTGGTTTTCGTGGTAACCCTGTGTATCACGACACTACTTGCAGCAGTCAGTCGGATCGCAGCATCTGCTGTCGCTGCAGTGATCTGGTGACAAATCAGCAAGAATATGATTAAATGTCAAAATTGCCCCTGCAACTGAATAACGAAGTTTCAGACCATGTCAGCAGGTCCGTCCACATGAACGCCATTGTTTGACCCTCCGTGATAAACGTTCATCAGTTTCCTAATGTTTTCTGATGCCTCTTTCTCTTTCTCTCCACCCCCTCTCTTCTCCTCCTAAGCAGAATAGGGCACAATCTGTCAAACACAAGCAGGTACAGAATCTTGAGTTTTTTTTTTTAAATGCCAGCTTTCTGCATTATTTTTTTATTTTTGCTGCCCCCTTAGTTCAAAACTAACACGCTCTGTCATCTTTCTGCCACTGAGTTCCCAGCATGCTCTAGGGGAAGTGTAGTACATTCCCTGTCAGGAATTTAGTCATTAAACCTGTAGTTATAGCTGAACCGAGGACTTTACCTGGTCTGAGTTTGGCCCACCTGCACGGCTTTCATGTCGACCTTGACCGCCGTCATTTCAGTGTCGCCATTTTGCCTTCTAGTGGGTGGGTCAATCTTTCCATCCAGTTCCGGCTTCCTAGTTCCTGTTGTGTCCACCTTGCTCGCTTTACCCATTTTGACAGCCTGCTTAAGTAGCTTTTTACTTGACCCTTCATATTGCCATCGTGGCCTCTCTTTGCCGGTGAAGGGCTCTCTGTACCGTCACACAGCTCCCAGGCTGACTCTGATTCGCCAGCTGTGGCCTTATCTGGAACACAGATTGGCCCCTAACTATAAAGGTAATTTGAGCTCTGCTCTGCAGTGAGTTCATATTAGGAGGCTAGAGGGATCTGCTCTGTGGAGGTAAGAGGCTGGAAAATACCTCCAGGTTGAGGTTGCACCCGTTTTATTCATTGTCCTATTGGATGAAGGTTGAAGTGCATCACACAATGCCTGTTGGTTGTTTCTCGGCAGCATGGAAGCCTCTAAGGTTTGGGGTAGCTACTGGAACACATCTGGTGGTTCACAGTGTGTGTCAAAGACCAAAATGTATCCTGTGTCCTTTACCTGTGATTTTAATGATGTAATTTTTCCCAAGGCATTGTGGGATGTGCTTCAGTCCTTGTCAGTGTGATCTGAAAAGAGGTCATCAGTTCTTTGCTAAGCCGGCCAGCTCAAGGGTAATATTCCCTGATATTGCCATAATACCACAGCAGTGAGCTATGTTGTAGACGCTAACTGGGTAGCGAGTCACCTGTGAAATGTCCTAATGTCTTCATCAAACCCACTCTGACCCTGTACTGCAAGCAAATGTAATACATTTAACATTAGAACGTTGCTTATAACATTGTAGTCGGCAGGGGAAGCTGCTTTTAATTATGACGCTGAATGTTTTTGCGCATATGACTTTGTAGCTTTTGGTTTGCACGCCGCCTTGCCAAACTGTTTGCTGTGGCGCCCCCAGACCGACACGCTCATAGCTTTTGCTCTCTGCAGTTGCTTTCTCTTAGCTATTTATTTCAAAGCCAGTCCTTCTCCCTAATTCCCCCCCCTGTTCGTTCTTTTAAATAAAAGGTAATTATAATGATGCTTTTTAATTACTGGGCCTTCTCAAGCATGCACTGCTCACAGCTTGCTAAGTGTTGCTGTTATTTACCCCAAGCCATGATGGTCCATGAAACATGACGTCAGAGTTAATCCGCTAATTGCATTCTGTGGTGCTCTTACAAAAAAAAGTAACCTTAAATTCATTACAGACAAAATGGAGTGAATATTCAAGTTATTAAAGTTATTAAAGTCATCTTTCATTTTTTAAAACCAAGTCCTTTTCCTGCAAGATGGTAAAACAGATCAGTTGTCAGTTTTGCAGGCTAGTTTATCAGCAGCTTAGGAAGGTCATAAATATTGCTTAAGATCCACTTAATAGCACCTTCTTTTTTACTGATTATTACCATTATTTACACAGAAATGAAAGAATATTGAATAAGATGTAGCATTTGGCCTGGAGACGTCTCTGCCAGATGAATGTAAAACAAAATAGCACGAAGGAAGCCCCTAATTACAGAGTTAACTGTTCACTCTCGTCTTTGCTGTTGTCTTAGTGCGTGTAAGGAAGGAATAACCTGTTAAGTAATACATGTGCAACGGAAAGACACGCACGACTCATGGTGGCTTTTTATTGGACGCCGTGGCTGATGGTGACCTTTCTTGCCTCACCCTTGACCGATACATCGGGCTCAGACTGACTGGTTCAGTGCTGTAGGTCTTGCAGACAGCCAATGGACTAGCTGCATGCCAGGCGGCTGCTGAAGTTAACCTTCTCCCCACCTGCTCAGTGCAGACTGTGGTCCCAGCGCTGGTTTTATTTCACGCAGTTTAAATGCTCCAATGTTCAGCTTTCTTTCTCTGATTAACTAGGCTTCGGGTTACATTGCAAAAGCAGGAAACTCTGTTTCTCTTTTGACACAAAACAGTCCCTACCGTGGCCTGGCTCACGAGTGTTCTGTGTGACATCTGTCTCTGATGTCGTTTTTTATTGGCTCTCCTTGGGGGACAGGGCTCGGCCTCCGTGGCATCTGGTGCCCCGGCCGTGATGCTGAGCTCCATGAACACGGACTCCGTGTGTGAGCACATGAAGCAGATCGAGGGCATGGACCACAGCATGCTGGGACAGTACACAGCTACCATCAAAAAGGTGAGGTTGGACCGTGATGAGTTGGCTCCCAATGCGTGTGTCTATATGCACTCTATCTTTTTGCAGATGAACTCAGACACTAGGAATTGTAATAATCTTGCTTATTTGTTTGTCGAGGAAGCTGCGGTTCTTGTGGATCTGCTTATTAAAAATGAACCCACAAGCCCGTATAGCTCTGCCCACAGCCTGGCTGTCCCATATAAACCAAACCAAAACAATTCACTTGCATGAACAGCTCAACATGAGGGCAGCCCCCACAAAGGCTTCCAGCTTGCAGCCAGTTGTTAAAGCCCGTTTGTATTTCTCCATTGTAATCTTCCATTACGCTGAGTGCTGACCTCTTTGCACTGTCCCAGGCCAACGTGAATGGAAGAGTCCTGTCGCAGTGCAACCTGGATGAACTCAAGAAGGAGATGAACATGAACTTCGGAGACTGGCAGCTTTTCCGAGGAATGGTAGGCTGGTCAATTTTGCCCGACCGATGTATAGTATGGTGGAGATTCCCTCATGTTCTTTTTTCACTGTAATGTATGTCACTTTATCAGAGGACCATGATTTGTAGCTGTCTAGGTTCAGTTTTGCACTTATGTGCACGAGTGGGAGAAGATACATTGACGAACGCTCCCTGATCGGATCCCTGCTGCCCCCCGCAGGTGATGGAGTTGCGTGTTGTAGAGAGCCAGACACTCCAGGATGGGGCCCCTAGCGAGCAGGGAAGTGGCCCCGTAAGCCATGGGGAGACAGCCCGGCGTCCCCATGGCTCTATGTACGAAGGCGGGGCAGCTAACCCGGACACCTCCCCCATGTACAGCTTCAACCTAAGCTTCGAGGAGCTCAGCACTGTGGGCCTGGAGGAGCCCCAGCGAGTCAACAACACCCAATGGACGGTAACTTACAGCGACCCAACCAGACGCATGTGCCTTGGCCTGTGTTGGCACCTGGCGATGTATGTGGGCAAAATGTTGATAAGGAGTTAAAATAACTGCCTCTCCAAGATAAACTAATAGAGATAAACTATGAATAAACACAAACACCTACTTATGCATAGGATTCTGTTTGAATTACTTTTTGCTTACTGCAGACCATCAGGAAACGCAGTTTTTGCTTGATATTAAACATAAATCTCATACCTTTTACCAAGGAAATTTTATTTGAATTAAATGCCAATATAATAAAATGCCAAACTTGTAATAATTTGCACCTAATCAGTTTAGTATTCGCTTATTCAATCGATCATTTTCTTGAAGTTCCTTAAGCTGCTGTGTAGGAAGTTGGAGTTGGTTGATCATTGGGGTTTGGTGTGAGCTGCTATATGTTCCTGCATATTTGATAATTTGTTTGACGTTTGACTTCTTTCCCAACACAGACCACCACACACAGGACGCCCAGCATGTCCAGCCTGAACTCCCAGGAATCCTCCAATGACATCTGCAAGCTGACTGACAAGCAGCAGGCTGAGTACCGAAATGCGTACCAGGAGTACATTGCCCAAATGGCCCAGTTGGAGGGTACTGGGAGCACAATGGAGAAACCACATCCTGGCCAGTTCGCACACTCTGCCTCAGAGGATAAAGGCAAGGAGAGCTCGGAGCAGGATGGCCGTAAACCCTTCGTGAAGAGAAGTTCCGGCAAACCTGGCGATGTTGATTATACCCCAACCGCAGCAGATGCTTCGCCGCTGGACCCCATCACGGAAGAGGACGAGAAGCCCGACCACAGCACCTCCAGATCACTGCTAAGCCGCAAGCTGTCAGGCGAGAGGGTCGGCATCTTCCAGGGTGCCGACCTCAAGCTGAAGGCAGCCGCCGGCCCACGGTACCAGAAGCTGACAAGCGACGACGAGGAGTCGGAGGAATCTGACAATGCCCCGCTACTCGGGGACGGGAATAAGACCGACGGCAAAGCCGCAACTCTCCCAGAAGACTGCGGCTCTCGCCCGTTAGCCAAAGGCAAGGAGTATCTCTCAGATGCTATGCTGGACAAGAAGGACTCCTCGGACTCCGGCGTGCGTTCCAGTGAGAGCTCGCCTAACCACTCCCTTCAGGATGAGGAGGCGGATCTGTCACAGCTGGAGCGGAGCAGCCTGATTGAGCTGGAGGAGGAGAGCGCTGCCAGAAAGCGTACCTGCCTGCCGCACAGCCTGAGTGGCCTGCAGGACCCCGCCGTGGCCCGCATGTCCATCTGCTCTGAAGACCAGTGTAGCCTGTTGGCCAGCAGCCCCGAGGAGAGCTGGCCATCCTCCAGGACATATAACCTGAACCGCACCCCCAGCAACACCACCCTGAACAACAACACCAACAATGCCCAGCAAGGCACCCACCGGCAGCCCAGTGAGGGCTCCAGTGCTGAAGTCATTGTTGCCCCCAGCTCTGGCTCGGGCACCAGCACCAACGCTACCACGGCACCAAACGACAATGTGCGTGTCGTGCACTTCAAGAGGGGCCTCAACCCCGGTGACCCCCCAGAAATCCGCACAGTCACTTCCGAGACTGTCACCTTTGGTGAGGAGCGGGAGAGCATCCTTTGAACATCCTAAGCATATCTGAGTGGTCTTTCTGTGACCTTATTAAAAAACCATTCCTGACGAGGCTTATCTGTAAAAACCGTGAAGACTTCCCATGATTCCTTAAGAAGACTGAAGAAAAAGTTCCTGTGATTCTTTATGAAGACCCAATACCTCCCTTCCATCCTTATGAATATCCAAGAATAAGTTAACATGATTAAACCCAAGAAAAGTCCCTAAGAAAAGATAAAGACCCAAGAAAGTCATTCCATGATTCCTTATAAAGACCTAAAAATGACTTCCCATGGTTCCTTATAAAGACCCAAAAAAGACTCCCCATGGTTCCTTATAACGTCCCAAAAATGACTTCCCTTGATTCCTCATAAAGATCCAAGAAAGACTCCCCATGGTTCCTTATAAAGATCCAAAAAACGAATTTCCATGATTATTTACGAAGACCCAAGAATGACTTCCCATGATTTCCTTATGGGGACCCAAAAACAACTTCCCATGTTTCCTTATGAAGACCCAAGACCAGTTTCCCTTGTTTCTTCATGAAAATTCAAGACTTACGTGATTTCTTAAGACCCCAGAAAGAGTTGCCATGATTCCTTATGGAAACCCAAAAAAGAGGTGGCACAATTCCTTCTGAAGACCACCCAAAAAAAAAAGAATTTACAGGAGAGTCATATTTATGTTGTCTGTAGCAGCATGTGTAGAAAAATGAATGTTAAATATGAAAGTTCAATGTTCTGAAGTCCACAAATAAGTGCGCACATTGCTCAGGTTTAATATTCGGCTATATTTCAATTTTGCTGTGAACCTGTGGTGCTGCTTTTCAAATTTAAAGGGAAAAAAATCTGGGACACTACTGGTACAAAAACCTTTAAAACAACTGACCTGGTTTCCAACCTGTGTCGCATGCTAGAAAACACGCAAGTAAAGATATTCGGGAACCAATGTCACGTTGACTTGCAGATTTAGAGTTTGTAGTTTGTTGAGGAGCTTGTTAAGTGGTAGGCGAAACAAAACTATAAGGTTTGTCTTCTGTGAAACTGCCCCTGTGGTCATATTGTAGTCACTCCTTTGTCATTGTAAGCATCTCCAGTGTTATTGTGCTACAGGGTTGCATGAAAATGATGTCTAATTGTTTCAGTAGCCCATTAATGCCCTTGCCTAAACTTAGTTGAACTGCTTTACCTTTGGTCCTTGCTAGTAGTGTTGATGAGAAGTGTCCCAAGTGTTAAGCATGTGTGTCATTAGAATATAACGTGTGGTAACTGTGACGTGTCAAAACCTGATGGAGGAGAAAGGCACTATAAGCCCCAATCTGAATTTGCATGGCTCATGTAGAACCTGCTAGTCTTTGCTTATCTGTTGCATGTACCACGACGTAGCTACCATTCATTGTGAATTTCCTTCAACTGACAGTATTTGACTATTAGTATCTCTAATAGTGCTGTGATTGTCATATTTATTGAGATGTTCACTAGTGGATTAATAAATGTGTAACCAAACACTGAGGGCTGTCTTTTTATCCTTAAAACCAAGGTAAACTGTTGTGTGAATAGGGTAAGAAATGGTTAAGGGGCCTCAAGGCCCAAGGAAGACGCACATCTCGGCTCTTCTCTGTCCTGGCACCTAGTTAGTGGAATGAACTCCCCCTAGATGTCCGAACAGCTGAATCCTTGAATGTCTTCAAGTGACAACTTAAAACATTCCTTTTCAGAAATCTCTGAAGTAGTACTTCTGGCATCTAACTCTGAGCTCTTTTCCTTATTAAAAATAATAATAATAAAAATTGCACTTTCCCAACAGAGTATTCAGATAGATGGTCTTCATAGCCTGGGTCTTTATTGAGCTAGTATCTGAAAAATTTATTGTAGAGTCTTAAAGCACTTATGTAAGTCGCTCTGGCTAAGGGCGTCTGCAAAATGCTGTAAATGTATTGCATGGGGGGGGGGTTCCCACTCTACCATTCATGTCCTTGTGTAAAAACCCAGGCATATCAGTGGATGATGGCAAATCTCTAAAAAGAATTAACTAAGTAAATAAGGTTTTCTTACAAGTTTGCCAAATGGAATTCAAAGGCCTCTACGTCACTGTACATATAATCTCCAGTTGAATGTGAAACACTCTGGATATTATCATAATGCTCTACATTAAGCTTGTTCACTGGTGAAACCTTTCTTTTACAAAATACATCCATGTGTTCAGTTTGGTGGTGACTACAGACACCAAAACATAAACTGTTCTATGTGCTGGAGACTATATGTTAGACTGACTCTAACTTGGGGCGCGTGGGCTGTAGTAATCGGAGCTGGTCCACTTCGTGGTGTTGGCTCTGTAGTCGCTTCCTGTCTTATTATCAGCTAAATTTATCTCTAACTGATATTTAGGCTGCAGCAGTAAGACGTCCACTTCCATGGGGCAGTGTGTAGCTCAGTGGACTAAGCTTATCTGCCTGTAATCAGAAGGTCACTGGTTCATACCCAGCCTCAGCATGTCTGCGGGTTCTTGAGCAGGGTCCTTCAGCAAGGCCCTTAACCCCCAGCTCCCTGGGCGCCCCAACAGGTGGCTGCCCTTCGTAGATAGCTTACTCTGCAAAGATCAAGTTGAGGGTGTAATAAAGACAATTTCCCCACAGGGATCATTAAAGTGTCAATTATCATTTTCCTGCGGCCCTGAGGGAATCGATCTCAAGATGCTGCCATTGAACCAATGAGCCTTTGCGAACAAAATTGGGTGTCCATTGGATAAAATACAGACAAGTTGTGCTGTCAGGGCTGAGTCTTTATTTTGAGCAGTCAGCTCCATAATGCAAAGAAAAAATAGTCACTGCCCGCAGAAAGAAAAAATCAAGATGAACCTGTTCCCACGATAATTAAAATTTCTCAGAAAGGCTGCACGATAGTCGGCAGGGGGCGTCCGCGTCGCATAAAATCTGCAACAAATGACTTTCACTTGGCGCTTTTGTGCTGCGGCCTTCCTGTGCGTGCATGCAGTCAAATCATTGATGAATATCCACTGTCGAAACTGTCACGTACAAATGTACGATAGCCGTCTGTGTTTCCGGCACAAGAAACAACGGATATTCTAATTAGCCTATTATCTACATTGCGCCATTATTTCCAATAATTCCATCAGGTATTTAATTGGTCCCCGGTCACTCTCCATACAAATCGTAGTATAAGCCAGTTTATTCAGTTCCAATATCAACAGGATGTAGCCTATAGGTGGACAACATTGACTGCGGCTCGTCATGACATGCTTATCAGTTTCAAATAAGCTGTCAGGCTATCTGTATTGTAAACACATTAATGCCAATCACGCATGTGAAATAAATGAAAGCACGAAGCATGAAATGTCTATTAACCAACTTCCCTGTTTGCCCTCAGGAACTGATCTGTACTTCACCCGGCAATACGCCAAGCTGGACTCGATTAACACCTGCACACGAAGAGGGGCTTCCCTTGGCGATCATCGCGGTCCTTCCAGACTGCTCCTGATTAACCCACTTTCCACGTTACTGAACACAAGCTGTGCCCTGTAGCTACGCGAGCAGCTTTCCGTGCAGAGTAAAGCTTCCCGTATAATACAAATATAAACTGGACAACAGACATTGCTTTTTTGAAGTATTCTGTCTACACAGTGAAATCAAAGACGAAGGGTCGGCCACGTGGCTAACCTGCAGCGCTCATTTGTTTACGTATCTGGTTTTAAGATAATTATCTAAGCATAAAATCTTAACATCCAGATCCTGTTCATTTAGCAACGCGGGTAGATTTTTTTGTTTGTTCTGGTTTTTAACCTGCAGCCGAGTCAACATCATGAATGCAATCTAAAACCTGATTCAGTGTTCAAAGGCATGCCTTCACAAGACAACATGTTCAAAAGCACCGTCAATTGGTACAAGTAATTTCCTTATGGTCCTTGATACTCAAATAAAGCATTATATTTATTTTCTATAAAAGGTACAATTTACAATACAACTTTTATAAAAAGTTTCATCATGTCTATATACAGCATTACATTTTCAGCCCAGAATTTCTGTAGATATACAAGGTTTCATTACTTTTATACACATTAAAATGCCCCTTATAAACAAAAAAGTAAAGTTTATGGCAGACTTTATAAATTAGCAATAAAAGTTGTCATTTGTTCACGCTCCACCTTCTGCAGAGGCAAAGACTTCTTGTGATGGTGATTCTGTGTGACTTGGTTGTTTTGAGTTCCCTTTTTCGGGAAAAAAGAAGCTGTTCCTTTCTTTCGAAGAAAGGACATAGATAGGCTACTATATAAATAGCTGCGACTGTCCGTACAACATAACACACCACATAGATGGCATGTTATGGAAAAGAAAAAGAAAAAAAAAACTGAAGTCGATTTAGGACGAAGTGCAGAAACTAGAACAAAAATGAAGAACATGTCAGGTCCATTTTTAGTCCAAACCAAACACCTGCAAAAGATTGTAAAGGAGAGGCGTGTTTAGAGACGGCAAATTGGGCAGAAACCCGGACTGACTGGCGCCGGGAAGGAAGCCGCATATTTTCAAACATTTAAGCAAAAGAACTTCATGCTGTAAGACCGAGCGGGCGGAGATCGCATAACTATCTAACTATAGGACCAATTTAGCGCTGGTGCCAGCCTTCTTTTTCCACCAACTATTTGACGATATCGCCTGATGTAGTATAAACAACCACAAATTCGCAGTAAAACTATTAAATGCAACAGAACATGTTATGAATATATAAACTGCCACCTAGGTCAAAGTAGTGATTTTTTTCCGACTATTGAAAGCACGTCAGTTTACTGACCTTTTTGTAAAGCGCGATCGACTGTCTGCACTGTTGCGTAAACTACAGTACCACACAATACCTTCATTTGCGTGAAGAAAATAAGATAAATTAATTTGTTAGGCAATTAACTGTGAGGTACATGCGCACTACTTACCATTTTAACGGAATAGAGTCTTCCTGTCATCTTTGTTTAATTCTGTGGAGATCTCCGGAGGCTGGAAAGAAAGTATTGAATTTGGAGAGAGTTAAATTTAATAACGAATGCGGCATGCGTTTGGTACTTTATATATTTATCGATATTTTTTATTAAGATGACTGCAGCGAGTTACCTGCAACGGATGACTGTTCAGGTCTGTGTTGAGGGTTGACAGGGGAGTGCGGGGTGTAGCCTGCCCCTGTCGCTGCTGGTGCTGTAGACTTTCTATCGCGGAATGGGTGTCAAGTGCAATCTGAAGGTCCAAGATGTAGTCGATGACATGCTGCAGGATTTCGATCTTACTAACGCTCTTGTTTGGAGGAAGGCTGGGGACAAGTTCCTTCAGTTTGGAGTAACAGTCGTTCATATTATACAGCAGGCTCAAGGGATCGTCCACTGGGGTTTTACTCCGAGATATTCCCAGGTTTTGATCCATGACACTGATGCTCTTTTTCGTGAAGGATCTCTTAGGGCTTATTGCTTTCATGTTGCAAATTTCGATCAGTCGATCAATGAAGAAAACCTGTACCGCGATGGTAGCTTGCTCTTCCTTGTCACACGCAAAGTATACAGACAGCGCTGTCAGTAGAGTTATATAGTATCCTCGATATGGGCTTGTCGCGAAAGGCTAACGGCGATGCGGATTGGTTCACAGCGTGACGTCGATCAACGCCGTCCACCCACGACACAGGCTGGCGCAATGCAACATACGTATGCCACGCCCACATTTTCTGAATACCTGACCAATGAGGTTCGCGACGGATCGTGTACTCAGATAGGTTTATGTTATTTGAAGAATTAAGCTTTACCTGTCTGTGATAAACGGAATTAGGCATTTGTTGCGTGGTCCTTCCTGGAACCTTTTTGCTTCCTTGTTAATTTTTTTATAGATTGTGATGAATGGCAACCAGGGTAACGACTTCAAAAATGGAATCCTATCATCTTTTCATTCCGCAATGCATTGGAAATAAAACGTTCATAATTATAGATAATCGTATTATGTAGGATTTTTTTTTAAAAAAAAACACCATTTGGCTTTTTGAGTTAAATAGTAACTGTACGGTAAATTTGATATGAAATATCAAATGCACACGTTAAATCGCTTCAGACGTCGCAGCTGAGCTCACGTTAAGTTTACTCCGTATTTCTTAGGAGAGTGTCACATAAATGCCATAATTAAGTATAAGAATCATATATGTTTCATCATGGGCGTCGTTCGGTTCGTTGACTCGGGGCTATAGCCCGAGTATTTTATTCCGAGCCCCGAGTATTTTAGTTCCGATACCTAAAATCAAAATCTTTTAGCCCCAGGTACTTAGCCCCCAGTCTTTTCAGTAGTTTAGAAACTCACGTGTGTTTGATACTTTAACAAGTACGCAATAAAAGCAAATTCATTTGTTATGGAATCATACAGCTTGAATAAAACTATACTTCGCAGTTTCATTTGTCGAACTTGAATAAGGTGACTGTCACTGTATTTTAATTTGAGAGCCAGGGACATTAAAATCAGTTTTTGGTTTATTTAACAAAGACTGGTAATATTATGCAATTGATTCGAGCAAGATGAAGCTTTTGAATGGTTTAGTCAACATTTATTAGCAAAAAATAAACCTAGTCGTGTAACTCCGTAAATGGTGAAAGGGCAGACGAGAAGGTGGCCGAGTAGAAAAAGTAATATGACAAAAACCCTTTGGCCACAGAGCTTTTCTGGGCTGACAGGAATGTTAAGATGTTCGTGCTTGTGCTGTGCAGCTCCCAGTGCTCAGTATCTTCAACAGAGCTCATTCTACAGAATAATGCAAATATTATGACAGTACACTGGGGAATGAACGACTAACAAATCAAACAGATCTAATCTAAATGTAAAACATGCTGAAATAACGCATACATAAACATCATTCTTACCAGCCATCAACATTGCTGTACTCCTGGAAATCCGTGAAGTGCCGTTTTATTATGTTTCTGCAGTGGATGAAAAGGCTTGTCACTCCCAGCAAATGTCTCAGGCGTATAAGTTGTACTCATAATTAGTCTACCATTATGAGATTATGATTTTGCAATTGTTATGGGTCACGGTAATGCATACAACAAAGAATGTCATTCTTAATAAATAATAGGCCCAAAGACATGTAAGGTATTCGAAACAGATGTGACTGTCAAAACGTTACAAGGAACGTTTATTAGTCGAAATTGAACTGACAATTAAACAAATGGCGTAATCCAATCAAAGTAAAACGCTTATGCATTTTGAATTTTACTTTGATGGAGTGACAAAAAATGGCAAAATAATAAAACGCTTTTTATTATCGCCGTATAATAGCGTAAAGTCCTTGGTGGAGGTCCGCGACGGAGCGAACCCTTCAAGGATTATATGTCAGTTCATGCACGGAAGTGAAGGTGCGAAAAAAGATCATAGCACAGTATTTAACTTAAATTTATAATTTATAAATACAGTTACACGAAACAATGTGCAATCCTATATTAAAGTATTTTAGTTATAAAAAACTTTAGAGTAAATATTCAGTTTAATTGATACGAATGTCATTTTAATGTTCACGTTTATTTTTCTGGACAGCAGTTTTCGTGAGGGCTAGGCTACATCTGCATAAAAAAGGAATAAAACATCCGTATTGAAGTAGAGCATCTAGCAGCCCCCGCTTCAGCAGATGTGGACTGTAAAACCGCGTTACCGGAGCGGCGCTTTCGGACCCAACACGATTTCTTTGCTTTGATAAGGAAACAGAAAAGGTGACACTGAAGGCGAGCTGGTTAGGCCGACCTCAGCATGTCCGCGCCGCCGCCGATTCACCCCGCATCAGCTTTTCTCTGGAGCGCCGCTCCTCTTTCAGCGTCATCTGCTATCTGTCCGTAACTAGTCACAGCACGCAGCTTGCAGGATACAGTCTCCTTTAAAGAAGCCATACCCAAAGTCTGTCTGTATCTATCTATCTATCTATCTATCTATCTATCTATCTATCTATCTATCTATCTATCTATCTATCTATCTATCTATCTATCTATCTATCTATCTATCTATCTATCTATCTATCTATCTATTCTTTATGTTTGTCTGTCCATCATCCATCCATCCATCTTTATATGTTTTGATGAAATTTATCAGTTCTGCAGTTTCCCTTCACCTCCAGAAATCTGTCTTGAAGTCCAGAGATGTTAATAAGGTGAACTGCCTCACCCTAAATCATCAAGCAAACCAAGTATGTCCTGAAGTCCGGTTTAGGGGACGATACCTCTCTTACGGTGTATAAAAATTCAAGGAACATCAAATATCAATGTGAAATATTTTTTAAACATGGATACTCTAGGGAATTGCATTCCCCCTTGTGTTGCATTGCAGTGTGAATGTCATTGCCCCTGTCAGTCCTACTGTCTCATTGCTTGTCTTGCATTTCTGGAAGGAAGAGACCAACACTGCAGAGTCACAACTAGCTCTGCTAGTACAAGGCCTACAGAGACAAGGAGCTACCAATTAATTTAAATCAAACTCCTCTTCCTTTTATTAGACTTTTCTTGAACTCGCTAGTGCAGCCCACATCTGAGTGCGACTGCAAGAGCAGTAAGGAGCCCCTGAATGGCGTGGTGATGTCACCAATGCTGAATGGCAGCTCTAGGGAAACAGATTCTGCTTTGGGCTGCTACCTCTCAGGACACGGCAATCTTCTCTCCAGGGCTTGTGGCTGAATCAGGGGGGACACAGCACAGCTCTCAGTCAGAGACCACCGGCCGGGAAGGGAAAAGGTTCTTCCAGTATGTCCTCAACCTGCTCTTGTAATTGTCATGCATGCAATTTGCTGTGTCTGTAAATGATATTTTGAGCTTAGTTAGATAGAGCTGTTATGTCACCTGGCTGGGTATGATAATAAATTACTACATATTCTGGTTAGTTTCTTTACGTTTAACATCAGTTTTTTTTTCTACAAAGTGAGAAAACAGTGAGGTAAGTATAGACCAAAAAATATAAAAGAAATCAAGTAGACAGAGGATTTGGTTGTATCTGCAACGCACCTATTAGGTACATTGAGGGTGTTTTGTGTTTTCACGTTTCTTTCTTAGAGCAAACTGCTTGACACTTGTCTTGGTAAGATTTTTTTTCTTAAAACAACCCGAGACGCCCTTTAGGGATGTGGCTGTATTAGCAGGCACTTAATCCCATCCCTGGCTTGGAGAGACCTTGCTTGCAGGCAGTGGTATGCTTTGACGTAAACAAACAATTAAACCTTCTTATCCAAGCAGGCTCTCTCTTCCGTCCGAAAGGGGCGACATCCAATCAATCACGTTGACAATTACGGCGCAGCTTTTAAATAACGGTGAGCGCACAAAAGTTCGGGACCATAAATCCTCATTCCTTGCAGCTGTCTCCAGCCTTCCTCTTCTGTTACTTGAAGAATGGGTGTAGAGGAGAAAGCATGACCTAATTCAGGAAATATGAAATTCAGTATTCGGGCCTCACTTTGACACCTACCTTGGCAAGCTGTCTATTGATAAGCCGGACATGTTTTATTTAGATTCAGTACAGTTAACATGTCCGCGGGCTCGAAGGTCAAACTGTAAGTCTTTAAGAACCTCCCCACCAGGAAAGAGTGATGCAACCGACTTACGGTGTCAAGGTATCGTGTTTCAGGCCCCCTTGCTAAGGACCGGCATTAAAATGGATATACTGATAACAAACAGACAGTTAAATAGATTGTGAAAGGTCGAAAGGCACAAGTCCAGCCCCCATCTCAGTCACTTATAAAGTCTTCAGGATTAGGCCTGAGATTGGACTTCAGTGTGACTTGTGTGACACCGGCGTCTTCCTTAAGCCTGAAGGTGCAGACATGCCTATGTAGACCTCAGCGTCCTCCCCTTTGATTTGAGCTAACAAACCCAGCCTGGATACTTCTGGACTACATTTTACTTTTTTGGGTGACAGATAGTGTTGAACGAGGGAAAAAAATGATCTTGATCTAGACTTTTTGCTGTGAGAAGGACTTTTGCTGGAAACAAAGTCTTTGGCCTGCCATGCTTTCTCCTTGGGTGGTCTCGCAGCTGTAGGGTTGAAGGTTCGAGTCCTTCCCCTGCTGTGTGTGTCTAGTTAGCATGTTGTCTCCAGGCATGTGCAGGTATCCGCCCTCAGTCCAAAGCATACAGTTAGTTGGATCAGTGTCTCTGGATTACTGAGAGTGTATGATTGCACGTGTGAGAGTGTGCCCTGCGACATACTGGCGTCCCATCCCGGGTGTGCCCTGTGCTGCCTGGGACAGACTCCAGGCTCACCACGGCCCTGTACCGCAGAGGCAGCTATGATGGATGAAATGTCGTTGGAGAACGAGAGGGTGAGAGTCCTACTGTAGCGCCAGTGTTCCTGCTGCTGTGTCTGCCCAATAGCAGGCATGTTCTTACTATAGCATTGCTCTTGCCAAGCCGTCTGTTCCTTCCCTTGCAGCTGTCACTCTTCTGAGTTTGAATCAAACAGCATTTGACTGCCTCTTCTCTCTTACCAGAATGAAGACACAAAAGCCTATTGCTTGTGGGTGTTACTCTGAAGCTGCCTAATGACCAGGATGCTTCCATGTGGCATTACAGTCTGAAAAATAATCCAGGGGGAACTGTGAGGACGCTCTGAGTGACCACCATTTGTACTCTGACTTGAACTATTTCTGCAAACTGGCAGTAGGGGGAGGGAATTTTTCCTTTTGTCCTTTTCCTGGGCAGGTCTGTTATCAGGGGCCTGAAAGTCTGTAGTTCTTTATATATACTTTCATTTATTTACTGTGATTTTCATAGATGAAGAGAGAGGCACAGATGAAGGAGACAAGTCTTACCTGTGCGACTTTAACCTAAGCTAGAAGGAGTGTTAGTCTTTGTTTTCTCGTGTAATTATCTTAATGGGATAAGCACCATTTGGGAGAAACTGTGTTTAGAAGAATGTGAATGAATCAGCTGAATTGAAATGATGCTTTACTTGCCATCTGTACAAACACAGGTACCTTGTTACACTTACATATATGCAGGTGAGACTGAAGCTTGGGGTCCAAGTGCAGAGTCAGCTGTTTATCTGACTCCCCTGGTGAATAACAGAGGCTTTAGTCTTCCAGCCCTGGGATTCAAACCAGTGACCTTCCAATCACACACGAACTGTCCTAACCCGCCGAGCCGCACGCCAGGTATGATTCTGGCTCCGACACAGTGTGAGCTGCGCAAATAAAAAGTGACGCCCCCCCCCTTTGCATCCACCGCAGACGTGATGCAGCCATATTGACGTCTGGCGGTGACTGAGGTGTCGCAGAATGCTGACTGGGCTCCCCTGCGGATGCTGGAACACCTCCCTAACTAAAAAACACCTAGCTACCCACCTAAGTGGTGGCCTGAGGTAGCTGGTACCTCACTAATAGCAGGTGTGCAAGAGTGTGTGTTGTGTGTGTGTGTGTGTGTGTGTGCATGCGTAATATCGCTCAGTACTAAAGCACTTGCAGATTCCAGAATAGAGCAAACCAAAGTCTGTGTAGATTGAATTTGTTCACCTTCAAATCTATCTATCCAACTGTAAATTTTACAATCAATGAATAACAGAGTTAAAAGATCATTTCTCTCACCTGCACATTAAATAAATAAAAGCTTGTGGTCAGAATATCATGGTGAAGGACCTGTTCATTGCAATCCATGCACCTCTCAAGGGCTGTTTGAGATAACTGCTTCTATCTGGGTGGCTGTGGGGGGTGCGGGAGTGGGGGGGGGGGGGGGGGGGGGGCACATACTCACAATGGAAATCTGCAGAATCCACTTAAGCAGAGGTGGAGTCAGATTCAACAGCTCTTTTAAGTGAGTAACACAGGGGTCTCGTTGCTAGATTTCTAGGGAGCATCAGTAAATTTTTACTTTTGTTTGTGTATAAATCTTTAAATTACACTGCTCTACATTATCTTTCAGAGTTTTGAATCCTTTACTCTCCTTCATCATGTCTTAGATCATGAGACCAGTTGATACAGTCTAGAATAAATTTGTGTGGTGGCCGTCCGTGTGTTCCTATACAGTAGCACCCCTACTAGGGAATGTCTTACCATTTCAGACTAGGTCTGCATCCTCGATTTCTGTTTTCCAATCTAGATTGATAACTTGTGTTTATTCCTTGGCGTTTCGTAGCACTTAACCTTAATGTGTGCTGTTCTGGTGTAACTTGATTGAGCAACTAAGGTGTGTATTGGTATTGTTATGTCCTCAGTCATTTTATTCATTATTTTATCACTTTTGTTTTATTTGATATGTATTTGCTATATTGGAGTTTTATTATTGCTATTCAGCACTTTAGCTAAACCTATTGCATTTATTTTAAATGTGCTCTAGAAATAAACCTGAAACAGAGCATTGAGATGTGGAGTGTGGAGCCACCTCAGTAATAACAGGGGAGCGTTTCTCTGATGTCTGTCTTGTATGTGACCTTCATTCTTCTGCCTAACACACAGTATAACTGGGCCTGTGCCTGCTGACTGAGTGTGGGGGTCCCCCAGCCTGTCTCTGGAGCTGGCATCTTCTCCCTGTGCTCCTGAAAGAGTCGCCTCATGCTCCGTAGACAAATTTTTTTTTAATTATTATTTTTTTCTCCTCCTTGGATTGCCACCTTATTGGAGGGGTTTGCATGCCTCAGTGACCATGGGGGCTGTGTTGTCGGGGGCAATAGCCCCTGGTAGGGTCTCCCAAGGCAAAAGGTCTCAGGTAAGGGGCCAGACAAAGAGCAATCGAAAAAATTCTGATGAGGAAGAATACTACCAAGGTCTCATTTCTCTCGCCCGGACTAGGGTCACCGGGGCCCCACCCTGGAGCCAGGACTGGGGAAGGGGCCGGTTGGCAAGCGCCTGGTGGCCGGGCCATTGCTGCTTTTTGCTGATGATGTCGTGCTGTTGGCTTCATCTGCTGGGGACCTCCAGCGAGCTCTGAGGCGGTTCATAACCGAGTGCAAAGCGGCGGGGATGAGGATTAGCACCTCCAAGTCCGAGACCATGGTTCTCAGCCGGAAACGGGTGGATTGCCCTCTTCAGGTCAGGGAGGAGATACTACCTCAAGTGGAGGAGTTCAAGTATCTCGGGTATCATTCACGAGTGAGGGTAAGCGAGTTCGAGAGCTGGACAGACGGATCGGAGCAGCTGAGCTTTGCAGGCGCTTAACTGGTTCATCGTGGCTAAGAAAGAACTGAGCCGGAAAGCAAAGCTCTCGATCTACTGGTACATCTTCACCGTTACCCTCACCTATGGTCATGAGCTATAGGTAATGGCCGAAAGAATGAGATCGCGGATACAGGCGGCCGAAATGAGGTTTCTTCACCGGGTGCCTGGGCTCTCCCTTACAGATAGGGTGAGAAGTTCGGATATCCGTGAGAGTCTCAGAGTAGAACCGCTGCTTCCCCATGTTGAGGTGGTTTGGACACCTGGTGTGGATGCCTCCTAGGCGGCTACCCGGAGAGGTTTTCCGTGCATGTCCTACAGGGAGGAGGCCCCGGGGCAGACCCAGGATGTACTGGAGGGATTATATCTCTCGGTTGTCCTGGTAACGCCTCGGTATCCCCTCCAAAGAGCTGGTAGAGGTACCTGGGAAGAGGGAGTTCTGGGTATCTCTCCTGAAATTACTACCCCTGCGACCGGAACCCCGGACAAGCGGAAGTTAATGGATGAATGGATGGATGGATATATGTATTCATATGATCATTTGTCTCTGAAGACCTGACTGATGCTTGCTGTCATTATCAATTGCCAAATGATTTTTTTTGGACTATTAGTCAACGAAGCATCTGCTGTCTGTCTGGGGAGAGAAGTGAGGATGGGGGACTGTGGACAGCTGTACGCGGCCTGTCCTAAACCCCTCGTCGTCAGCTCTTCTGCAGAAGGACTTCACTACTCACGGGAGATTAACCAGCCCTGAGGACTTTATTTAACAGCAACAACTCAACGGTGTATATGTATATATAAATGTGTCTGCAAACAGACAGAAATAAACAGTTGTGCTTTATGTGACTAAAGCAAGTGGACAACAGCTGCAGCTGCAGCACTGGAGTCACATGGACGGAGCTCGATGGCGCGCCTTTCTGGCTGTACGGCAACAGTGAACCAAAAACGACCCGTAAGAGTGTGAGATAGGGGCTGACAGCAGCCTCGGCAGATAAGCACTGTTTGAGATGCACTATCTGCCTCGCTCAGTCAAATAAATAAACCTAAGTGTAAATGTTAAACATGGTAGTACCGCACTGTGTACTTCTGCTTTTACCAGCTACACATCTGTGAAGCATATACTGTTTGATTCTAAGAGTATACAAGGCATACGGAGTCCCCCATGAGACACCATTTCCCAGCTGACTTGCATCAGAATCCAGTTTGAAGTCAGCTGACAGGGGCCCGTGCCATGCAGGGGAGGCTGCTGTGTGTTCAAAAGCACCCAGGTAAACAGAGCGCAGGGGTGGCCTCAAGAAGAACCAGGAAAGACTCTGCACAAGGCTTTTAGAGGTCCTACTGACCGCAAGGCTTTCCTGGGGGCTACAGCCATCCGCTTGGGATGGAGGATGGCCATGGAAGTTACCGGAAGAAGAGGCATTTTACTACACGACTCTCAGTAGAGGCGTGGAGTCAGGGATCCTGGGCCCCGTGACAAAATTTCACGTTGGATCTCCTTAGCAGATTTTTCCAGCTGGGCTCTGGTAGACTCTAGGAAAACATACCCAGCAAAGCAATTGTTCAAGAATACTAATCCACATGCTCAGAAAGAGACAACAGACAACCAACAATCAATTCTACATTTTACTGACTGTGCAAAGAACCGCTTTCTGAATTGTAACTAGCTCTTGCCCACTTGGTCTGATGAATAATATTAAAATAAATTGACCGCTGGGGCTTACGTCATTAATTTCTGACTGCAAGGTCTCGCTTCGCTGTCTTCTAATGACGCTGCTGTGATTGTGGGCTTTCAGTTTCGGAGAAATGTGTGATACCCAATTCTGAATGTTAAAGCTTCTCTGTTTTTTTGGTGGTGGAATTGCTTCCACTCGACACAACATTTAAAAATTATTTCTGTGAAAACGGCTTCATTGCAATTGCCTATTCTGGCACACACGGTGAGGCTGAAACACATCTTAGTCAAATAGTGATTTCCACTGCCACCAAGACCCGAGCTGTACCATGTGATCCATACCCAAGGCATAGTAGTAGGGCCGAAAAGCGTGACTAAACTGAGCTGGTTGCATCACCACCATTTGATTGGTTGAAACGCACAGAGATACTGCTGTTCAGTGTGGAATGTCTGGACACCTTTCCTAAGCCTTGTCCTGCATAGAATGACTACATGGATTACTGCATCTAAAGAGTAAAAGTGTATATTATATATATTTTGTTCGTATTGATGCAATCCCAATAAATTGAAAATTTCCAACCACCTACTTTAAAAAAGTACTATAGAATAGCGGAACTGAATGGATTCATAATGCATATTGTTAGCAGAAATTAGCACATAGTAAATCACGATGCATACCGTGTGAACAGTAAATAAGTGCCTCTTCAGGTTTGTGTCACTCGCTCTCCATACCTGGCCACGCCTTTACCAAGCCGACCCTTCTGCAGTGGAAAATCAAGCTGGAACCGCACTGTAACGTCTCTCTTTGCAGTGCGGGTCTGTTCCTGTATGTCAGCGGAAAAACGTCAATACTGTGGGTGGACATTGAATTGGATACATGAAAACTGTCATATGAGACATATTTGTGTGGGAGTTCCCTGGATTCTCTGGGTTCCTCCCGTGCTGTCTGGCTGAATGGATAGCTTATGAGTGCCCTGTGATGGACTGGCATCCAGTTCAGGGTGTATCCTCCTTCAGAATATCACCACACCCTTAATATTGGTTACTTGAAATTAACTGGTGGTTGGATGTCACATTTAAATGCTTAGAGTATGAGTTCTTTAAGCCAAGAAAGTTTAAAGGGCCCCCACTATACTCATCTTCACCGTTAATAATCTTGTTTTTTGGGGTCTGCTACAATAGATTTACATGCCTCAAGGTTCCAAAAGCACATAAATTTTCTCATTCTGTACATCTCTATTCACTCTGCCTATAACTTTGTCTGAAATGCTCTTAGAGATTTAAGTGCTACCCTCAATGAGCCCAGGGTGTTCTAATTGGTCAGCTTGCCCAATCGGTCAGCTTGCCCGACACATTCCACCGTGTCTTGCAGTCGGCAGATTGATCTTTGCAGGTAGGTGGCCAATACGAATTGTGTTATGAGGGGACTTCACCATGTCGTGGAAGTAAGGGCTGCAATTCCAATGAGGCGTTTCAGGCAGATTAGAGAAGAGTGGTTTCTGCGGTGAGAGTTACTCCCTTTGGCATGCCCTCTGGACCATAACATTTTGCAGGCCGTTTACATGCACAGAAAACCATATAAAACACCAAAGAAAAGGGAAATACCAGAAAATAACAGAATAAGCCCCCTTCACCTATGCTTTTAAGAGCACTAAAATGGAATGGAAGTGGTCTGATTGTGGATTGTGAAAAAGCCATATTCTGGATGAGGGTCATGTGCTGGACCCTGAGCTGATGATTAGAGCTTTGGCATTCGAGACACAAGGCCATAAAGAAAAATGTCTGAGGCTGTTTATCTGGGTATTAAGTGTTTACTTCTTCAGAAAAGAACATAATTTATCATTCGAATACAGCAAATGAACAGCAAGACAATAGAAAATAAGAACTTCTTTCTTCTGTTCTCCAAAAAGTTACTGATATCTAGTTGGATGGCTATATGAACAGCACTTCACTTCCCAAACCTCTCCTCAGGGGCACCCCAAATATTTGTTAAATTTCACCACCAGCTAATGTAATTAACTGAATTAATTAATCGAATAACTTGATGAGGTATTGATTAACCGAACATGGTGTGCTGGTGGTTGAGTCCACAAATGGATGGCTGCTGCAAATACTGGCGTGACTTTTAGAGAAGTTTTCAAATGGCTAAGCTAACAGACTTTGACAGACATTTTTTAAATATAATTTTACACCAACATAATAATAATATTTTAAACTTGATTTTCATTGGCAGCCTCAGACTTTCCCACAGTATAATATATGTGTACACAGGAGTATCTATCTGTGGAAAAGATCAGAGGTTAGGTCAAGTTTACCTGAGGCTTGACTTCTTCTTTTTTGAAGGAATACTGACATCGGGGCTAAAATACTTGGTGCTAAAGCGATCCGATCAAACGACGCCCATATGGGTGCACTGGATTGAAACATTGTAGTGCTCTGGTAAATGAAATGGTTTGGTGAGCAAGGCACTAGATTCCAGAGATGAAAATAGGCTGTTTGAGCTCTGGACAGACGCTGCTCAGCCCCATCATCACGTTCAGATGACATCCACAGCCGTGAGTCAGTGAGCAGAGCTGCCCGTCTGAGAGGTGTGTGACACAACACTGCCATGGAGCTGACCTGCAGCGCTGACCCCAAGCAAGCAGGAGACTTAGCACAGATAATCTGCTGCCAAGGTCGCCCAAAGGCTAATGACACAGTCCCCCACCTCGTCCTCACCCTAGATTACACACCGGGATAAGGCTTAGGAAAGGTGTCCAAACGCTGTGCCGCTCTCTCTCTCTCTCTCTCGTTCGTTCGTTCAGTGAATCATTTCTTTGCCCACTATGATAACGAGGGTTTGAGACGTGGATACTGTTTGTCGCCACTGCGGAGTGGGAAGGGGCACCTTTGCCTTCCTGTGTTTGTGTGTTTTCGAGTGCCCACAGCCAGACAGTCTCGCTCCATACTGTTCATGGACCGATCAATTGAGAACTCATTTGCGGGATGGCAGCGTGTGAGAAAAGCCTAAGGTCTGAAACAAATGCTCCACATTCACAACAGCTGTCCTAAATATCAGCTGATGAGCTGAAGGTTTGCAAAGTCTTGAGAACTGCCAGGCTTGGTAAGAGTTAATCCCCCAGTTTCTGATAGCCTGTCGACTCCTTACAAACCTTCTCCTTAAACTTGAACTAGCCTCACTCACTTCAGGCACTGATAGCTATAACCATCCATCCATTCATCCATTTTCCAAACCGCTTATCCTACTGGGTTGCGGGGGTCCAGAGCCTATATCAGAACCAATGGGCACGAGGCAGGGAACAACCCAGGATGGGGGGCCAGCCCATCGCAGGGCACACTCACACACCATTCACTCACACATGCACACCTACGGGCAATTTAGCAACTCCAATTAGCTTCAGCATGTTTTTGGACTGTGGGGGGAAACCGGAGTACCCGGAGGAAACCCCACGACAACATGCGGAGAACATGCAAACTCCACACACATGTGACCCAGGCGGAGACTCGAACCCGGGTCCCCGAGGTGTGAGGCAACAGTGCTAACCACTGCAACACCATGCTGCCCCTAGCTGTAACTATCCTAAACGTATTTATTTATAAGGGGAAATACAGGATATTTTACTTATAAAGGCCTAAATTTTCTTCCTCTACTTTTTTCTCTAACACCATTAAAAAGAGATACATAATGTATGTGCCTTAAGTTTTACAAGAGAAATATGTGATTCATATTACTATTAATAAATTTTAGAGTAAGATAAATCGTCAATGAACATCAGAAATGATCATCTTACAAGAATTTCAAGATGTCTTGAGGTACCTGAGATGAATGAGAATAAATTAAGAATTTCTCTAGACCCTGCAGGGATTTTTTTTTAGATATTTTTTGGAGGAGTGTTTCTCAAGCCAGTCCTCAGGGACCCCCAGATGGTCCACATTGTTGCTCTCTCCCAACTTTCATGGAACTGGGAGACAGTAAAAATGTGGGCTGTCTGGGAATCCCAGAGGACTGGCTTGAGAAACACTGTTTTAGAGCCTTTTAAGTGTTAAGTGTTGTTGTCCACTGTATACTCAACAGCCACTTTATTAGTTAAACCTGGTCATTAAGGCAAACAGTGAATCGTGTGGCTGCAACGGAATACATAGAGCGCACGGAGTTAAGAGGTTCACTTACTGTTGGATAAGTGTTATGGCGGCTTAAAACGTGATCCAAATGAACTTGAATGTGGTGTGATTGTCGCTATCAGAAATGGTGCTTCCTGCATCTCAGAAACAGCCACCCTTGTGGGATTTTCATGTCCTAGAACTTATAGTTTACAGATCACGGTGCATAAAGCAAAAAACATGTAGCCATTTCTGTGAGCCCAAATACCTTGCTAAAGGGGGAAGTTAGAGGAGGTTGGCCAGATATGTTAAAGGTAACAGGAAGACCACAACTACAAAAATAACAGCCGAGCACAACAATGGCAAAGGTATCTCTGAAAGCACAACTCATCAACCCTTGAAGTGGTTTTTGAGGCAAAAGTGGGTGCTACTCAATACTAGCTAAGTTAGGCAGAGCATTTTTATGGTGACAGACTTTTGTCCTTTGTGAAAGGTGCTTAACCCGACTCACTCCAGTAAAACAACCAGCTGGTAATATGCAACAAAAGCAAATTAAGGATAAAAGCACCAAGAAAGCAATCAAGTAAAAGCTGTCCATTTGGTCTCAGCGCGACCGAGCGCTCCTGGTGTAGATGAGCTGTACTTTGCTTCCATCCACATTTGCAAATAAATGTTATTGGAGAGCAAGGTGAAGTCATTTTGTTTTTTGGCACCGCGGCGAAATGAATTAAAAATAAAGTGACGGGCTTGGATTTGTCAGATGCAGGTAGGATAGTGCCTGCCAATAGCTTGTTAATGATTGGGAAGACCATCTGCTCCCATATGGAAAGTATAGAGATGGCACATGGGTGAGGCGGACGCCAGCAGCTCAACTGAGATTCCTTTGAACTTACTGGCTGCAGATTTAATCATTCGGAGTGCTGATGATGCCTCCATGCTGGCTCGCCGCTCATTCCTATAAATAAAATGCATTAAAACAGGCTTTATCTTATCGGGGCACCTCATCCTCCACGCCTATTGAATTCCCATAATCGCAGTAGTTACAGCGCAGCCTGAAAGGCTCTCCGCAAATCTCCAGGTCACTGAACATTAGCGAATTGTACGTACGTGCCTTGGGTCTACCTGCGGGCCTGGGCGACCCATTCGCGAGCCCGTGCTGTCGCTGGTGGAGGTGTTATGCTCGGCTCTGCACTGGGCCTGATTCCCGGTGCTGGGCAACACGGGCTGCCTTGCGGTGCACAGCCTCACGGTGATGTCAGGCGTGGGGCAGCCCCAGGATTTGCATTTCCCCGCTCCCCAGGAGCAGTTCATAAGATAGAAGAGGCAATAAAGGATGCCAAAGTAACAGGAGAGATTAGTTGTTCCGAAAGGTGACATAATGATGTTTAATAAATGGAAACGCCATTTCTCATTCTTGTCCGTGCCTCTCCTTCTCTCTTCCTCCCTCTCCCCTCATCCTCTCTCAGGATGACCTTATTAACGTGGGGACTGAATCCCACACACGTCTGCTGACCGACTTTATGTCAAGCAGACACCTGAATCCCACATGGCCCCAGCAGTGAGCTTGGCAGTGGACACGCCCCTTCCCAAGAAGATCAGCTTAATGAAAGCATTTGGCCAACATCTGCATGGCCGCATTCCTCGCACCAGGCCACGCTACCCCCCCCCAGCCCACACTGCGGGAGCCTCTGAGATCAGCACCTGCGAGGGAGCCTCGGATTCCGAGGACACGACGGAGACGTGGCCAGGCTGAGCTTCCAGTTAATGCCCAGTTGCAGGTGCCAGCAGTACTGCAGCAGGAGCTACACAACAAGAACCATCTAGCGAGCAGAGACAACTGAAGCTATGTTACCTGTTGGTGATAATAATTAGCGAAGAAAAAATCATGCAAGTCCAAGAAAGGAGGTCTGCTGCAGAAGTAGAAATATGTTTTTCTCATATTTATATAATAGCTTGGTTTTCATTGAATAACAAGTTTCTGTGTGAGAGAGAAGCCTATGACTGAGGGTAGATATGTGAACTCATGGGGGTCAGTTCTGACCACACTGACATCATTGATCCTCTGCAGCTCTAATGGGTGGGTGTGTTTCAGAAGGGGCGGGGGGCTCACGAGAGTGAGTATGTGTACGTGTCAGTTCAAATCCCACTAAAGCTGGCAAGATTAGACTCCATCTCGAAATATGGGGGACTTGGCTGTTATATAGCACCCAAGGGAGGCGACTCTCGGCCCCCCCACAGCGCGTATATCTGCAGTTTGAAGTCAGGGAAGTGAGCTTTTATAAAGGCAGCCTGCAAAGTGGGCAAGCTTTATATAACAAGCGCACAATGGCAGCCAATAGACTCATGACCTCAGCTCCAAGATATTTTGGATTTGCCCTCCGTTTTCATTCCTCCTCCTGTGCCATGTGAACAGGTGTGTGGGGGAGGGCAAAGCAGAGGCTCCAGGTATGAGGCTGTCCTCTGCACCGCCTGTGCATATGCATGTACATAACCCAGGGCCACAATTGCCACTGACACAAACACTATACCCATCACTCTTTGGGGCTGGTTAGTCATGCCCAGTGGGTCATGTGACTTCTGCTGTCACCATTGTCCTGGTAAGAACCAGCCTGCTCTGGGATACATAAGCACAAAGAATACAGTGAGAGTACATTCTATTGGACTCATTGTGTCATGTGATAAATATTAGTAGCCATTTCAGGCTGGACCTTTCTACAGTTTTAATGGTTTGTTCAAGCTATCGTCAACATTTGCATACGTTTAGGAATATATATATATATAAGCAACATGTATTTTTACTGTTTATTATTTTCGTACTGATCTGGTTTCTTTTGTATATGTGCACATGCAGTGCTGCCATAAAATTACAGTGCTGTGGCAGAATTTTTTTTTTTAATCGTAAGTCCAAACCACTTTCCTGTCTGTGTGCAGATGCCCTTCAGCTGTGCTTAGATGTTGCCTTTCAAATATTGTTTCAGAGATTTCAGTTCTTGGATGTGTAAAATGTTAACTGAGGTTTGTATGTTCTGATCTGCAAACTCCCCTTGCTCGAGCTTCTCTTGCATGTTTCCTTCAAGCTGAAATGATCCTTGTTTTTACTATTGGCAGTTGACCGGCACAAACACAATAGAAACGTTTTTGCCAAATGTTCCCATGTCTGCCGAAAGGACGGCTGTGAGTCTGTGAACAGGATCCACCACATTTCCCAGGGCTTGTAGCTTCAGATGCTTCTCATTTTTTTTCTTCAGTTTTTTTCTGGCATCTTAGAGTCATACCTCAGTAACGACCCCTAATTCACTGCTGCTGTGAAAGTGAGGGTGTCCAGCATTAGCGAGGACAGGCTGGTTCCCAGCTAACGGGGCTACGACAATGGAACAGAGGCATTCCTGGAGATATTCTTTAGGTACCACAACACTCAGCCGAGCAGTTACAACTCATAACATTTAAATATGACAGTCGTGGTTTACTGTTGATTTAATCGAAATCAAAGACCTAAATGTGTACAAAATCATCTAGTCAGGGAAACCAAATGTTTAACGCTCATATTCATGCTCATTTTATTTATTGCGTTACATCTTTCTTTATTGTTACAAAACAAAATCTGCTGGAGTTTATACTCAGAAAATCATTGGTATTAATTAGTCTTTGGGATCATGTGAAGGCAGAGGAACATACACCCCAGTAAGAATAGAAGCATTTCTTCACACCAGCGACAATGGAGTTTGGAGTAAATTTCCATCCTCCAACTGTACAACTTTAACTGTAACTGAAGGGCCGGTTACAGTTTATTTTCTTATATTTGAGAATATTCTGCAATTTGTTGATATTTAGCAATAATGCCTATTCTATAATAGGGCTACTCATATTTGTATTGTGCAAAAGGGGTAGATATTTTTATGTATGGGAATCAATTAGCTGACCTGAGACAGCTAAGCAAAATAAAATTGGTCATCTCTGACTTTTTGCCTTGGGAACTCCATCCTTGATTTTCCAATTCAGTTTATAAAACATGTCACAGCAATGAAATGAAATTGAATATAAAGAAGCAATCCTTTATTTGATATTTGCACAAATATGAGGACAGCTACATTGTAGCACTTGCACATCCCATCATGCTCTCCTTTGAGACATGCATATATAGCATATCTCTAGGTGAGACTGAAGCTTGGGGTTCAAGTACAGGGTCAGACATTTGTCTGGTGACCCTGAAGCATTTCAGCTTGTTAAAGGCCTGCAGTTCTACTTTTATAGGTTTGCCATGAAAGCAGGAGCACCGCTGAAGCTGATTGACCCACTGCATGTTTTCATGGTGTGACACGGCTGAGTGTGAGAGAGAAAGCCTTGGCATTGATTAATATTTTTTGTTGGCTCGTTGGTGTGGAATGGGATTCCTTTGGAGTGACTCATCGGTTGAACAGCATATGAGGGAGAATCAAAGCAAAGGAGACAATTTAATTATGGAATGTAAATCTATTAATCTGAATTCAATAATCAGCCCACAAAAAGGTTGCATTTCAAGCCTAGACTTACATGGTATTAATCCCACAGTTATTTGAGCATTTCTTGTTTTTTTTTGTGATTTGACTGTGGAATGTGAAGCATGCTGGGAAAAATCGACACAGGCTGGCATCCTTAGGCCCAGGCGGGACGAGCTGCTGATGGTCGCTGTCATAGGTAGTAAAGAGGTGCTCCATTGGTAGTGCAGCAATCACGCAGCCCTAGTTTCAATCTTGAGCATGGATCTGATGAACGCCAAAGGAGCCCCGAGCCAGAATTCTGTTTGCTCGTATCGCTGTCGGCTCATGCGTTTGCCCAGAGCCTAATCCCATTGGTTTCACTGAGCCGACGGAGTCAGTAGAAATTCAGCTTTGCTCAGTACACAGCCAGTTACATCACTGCCAGACTGTGTTCCAGCTGGCCACGTTTAAGGTGTGGTGATGTATGATGCACAGAGGGTCAAGACCTTCTGTCTAGGTGCATGCGAGGTGGACCCCTGAACGTGGCTACCAGCGTCTGAAGCACATGAAATCCACAAGCTTTGCCCGCCGAATGTATCTAGCAGAGAAACGATCGATGGCCACCATGACAGTGCCTGGCAACGCTCAAGCCATCTCTGTTGGCAAACACAAATAAGCGCAGGCAGGCAGCTTGCACTGGGAATTCACTGCACATTTACTCTTCCCAGCTCTTGTGAAAAGTTCCAATATGTGCTCATTGTGGTCTTTGATCAAGGGAGTTAATGAAGTTTTTCTCTTTCAACCCAGACTGTGGCTGAATGGCATCAAGAAAGATGTACCATCTTGAGATCAATGCAATTCTTAGTATTAAGCTTCATCACCCCTAACTGCACTCCTACTGATTCAAGCTTAGCATCTGAATTGACTAACCACACTACCTGAGCCTCAGCACAGACATGCTATAAACTTTGATTGCAGTCTCTCCTTTAAGTATCTCACTATGGTTTCTCTAATTGAAACTGATTCCTTCCTTAAGGGCGATTGAACAGGCTAGTTTACTGCAGAACTGGTCAGTTTGTTTTGGAGATCGGGCTTGTTTGTGATAAGATTTACCCCCCGGAATTCTCTCATTCAGTATGGGATTAACTGCATGGTCCAGCTGCCTCACTATTAAATTTTCCGTTTGTGCAGTCAGAAATGCATCGTGCATGTCTGAATATGACTTTAAAATGAAGATGGGTCACAGATGTTCCCTGAAGATGTGGTGATGTGCTTTTTCTAGACAGGAGAAGTCAGGCACCCCGTTTGAAATTCTCAGATTTTGATTTCGTAGAGCATTCTGGGGAAATAAAAAAATGGGCATGGTCACCATGGGTGATTAATGCTTAGCTGTGCTGGAAACACACAGATTCCCTCAGCTAGGTCCTCAGATTAGGCAGTTGCAGAATGAACCTCAATAAAATGTCAGCCATGTTTTCCTGCTGGAACATCTAGGCCTTCCCTGTTTCAGTTCTAACCATGAAGATCTTTCCTACAGCGGACACACTCAAAGAGTCACGCCTGCTCACAGACACACACTGCACTCCTGAAAGAAGAGGTTGCCCCCTACCTCTTGCCTATTGGCCTTCTTGCTTTATGTCGAATCAAAATGAAACCGAGTGACATCCATGAGATTCCTATATACCAAATCTGACTTCCTGCAGTGAGATTCAGATTTCAGACTTATCTTGTGGCAGCTAGATATCCTTTGAGAACAGCCCAAGATATTAGCTCAGTGATCAATATTTTCAAATGGAATTCAGGAGATTTACAGAAGTTCAATTTTTACCAAATCCATGCTTGAACAGAATACTATATACCTGCTTGCAAAACTTTATTTGACACTCTATAGGCCATATGCACTAAATTGGGTATTGTATAACATTTCTGGAGTACTTAACATGTAGTTTGTGTACTACGGTATAGAGGCTTTTCAGAGTGTCAGGCAGTTGCTGGCTCTTAGCAAGTAAGTATGCTGACTTGTACGTCTTAGAAAAACTATGAAGACTGATGAATGCTGGCTGGTAATGTGCTGTACGCCCCTAGAAAGACTGGATTTCCTAGCAGATGTGTGCTGGATTGTAAGTCGGCAGTTTAAAGTGGTGCCAAAGGAAAGCTTAGCGATACTGGCATTAATTCACTGATTTAGGCCACGGCTCAGATGAGCATTTAAAAGTGCTTATAAACTATTGGCTGAAGTTGAAAAGGAGCTCAGGAGCGTAGTTTGATGGCAAAATAATCAGATTGGACACTACACTTAAAAGCAAAGAAGCGGCCAGTATGGGCCTGGTGGTTATATTGTACGGGGAGAAACCCCTACATCTGTTGTGGAGGCCGCTTTGATTCGAACAGGGGTTCAAGAACATCAGGTTTCTCGTGAGGTCATCCGTTCAGCATGACATTTTGGGCAGGGATTTAAAGTGCCAGCAGACAGGACGCTGTGCCCCATCTGGTAACTCTATATCTATCATGGAAACAGATGGTAGAGCTGGTTCCCTCTTTATACAGAAACAAACCAAGCACAGCTAAGCGAAGCTGGCACAGGCCCACGCCAGAGCTGCCAGCTAACTGCATTTGTCACCAGATTTGGTGACAATTAAAGCAACATTCTAAAAACTCCAAGTTACTTGCATTTTTCCAACTTGCCAGAAAAGGAAAAAAAAAAGAAAAATATGTCTGCAAGTGTATTTTTTTCCTCTACTACTGAGTGGAACTTTTATTTCTTATATAAACGATGTAACGCTTTACTATGGTGACGTCTGTCAATGGAAATCAGAACAATCAGTGCAAATGGTGCTGGGTGTAACCATAACGACACAAACTCCTACTCAGTGATCCAAGCCTGAGATATTTAATGATCGATATCTTTGGATTTCAAATCGCATGCAGTCAAAAATCTTTTGATAATTTTGTTTTAAAATGGAAGCGAGTATTAATTGAAGCATGTAAGTCTCTTGTGATATAATCACTGATTAATTACTGACGATGGAATTTATGAGTAGTTTCTGCACTGGAATAACTTTATTTAAGATACATGTAACATTAGGGGCAATTTTAAGCCGGTCATTTTGCTGTTGGGTAGCTACATGAAAACTCAGATGCTCAATGCAAAGATGCAAAATTATGTAAATGGACGCCAATGACTCTGACCAGAGTTTGACAGTCATTCAGTTATAAATTTGACTTTTCCACAGTCATGACGCTGTTGTATCTGTCTATGTAAATCTGATTAAAATGAAAGACGGTGGTTTATGAAGCTTTGGTAAAAAATACAACATTGTCCTTGGAATAGCATCACACAGCACTGGAAGATGGCAAAATGTAAGCAATGCACAAGGGTGAGTCAAGAAAATAAGAGATAAATGGTGCAGTGTGACACAGTGTTAAACTGCAGGAAATAATGAGTGGTTACTGCCAGGTCAGGAATACCACCCTGTCATAGTATAATATTTTTGAGTTTTTTTTTTTTTATTAGAAAAATGCAATGTATTTTGTATTATAAATATTTTCCTCCAGAGATCTACAGTTCAGGTCACCATTCAGGAATTCTTGAGATCCCTTAATGTTTTAAAAGAGTGCGTAACCCTAATTTAGGAGGGAAACTAGGGCAAAATAAAGATGGCAGGCGTAGATTCCATCCTGCAAACTTTAACTTTATCTCATTACTGCCAGATGCAGCCTGGGCTTCAGAAGAATGTTAAACCCTAACATCATCTCCAAGCTTAGTGTGGCTGGTTAAGGGCATGGATATAAAATATAAACTGGTACAAAGTTTTGCCTGACCTTCCAAGTACTAAAAAAGCTCATAACCGCACTGTCGGAGGTGTATTAAAATGACATTTTTGATCAAATATGTAGAATCAGCTAAGGACGAATGTCAGTTCACACTCTTGTTATGAAATATCTGTTAACCTGCTGACTATGCATCAACAGCATGAGCTAAATTTCACTTTTATTCCAGAAGTCAGCTGACTGAAGGGAGCTGGACTTTTTACCATTAGCCAGCAAGGGAAGCAGGTCTCTGTCATTCAGAAGTAAGTGCAGCCACAGAAACCCAGTGACAGTGAATTACTGTCGCTATGGGAACACTGTTTATTTCTTGACAGTGAAACATACCTTCTGTTTACCTGTCAGATTCCTGCTGCATGGTGTCGGTCTCGATAGGCGAACCAGAGACTGATCTTCAGTAGAGATCAGGTTTCATTTTGCAAGATAAGCAGCAATTGCCTGATGTTTTAACAAAATGAAGATTAAAATGTGGGACATTTATTTCCAAAAGGACTCATCTCTAAAGAGTTGTCCTTGTTAAAAACTCTTTAGGAAATTCTGTTTTCCCAGAACAACTGACTCAATTACAGACTCACAACAGAATTCCCATCAGGCTCGTGAAATTGGGTATATTTGGATACATCCCCAACACATCATTTAATGCCAGCAAAATTAATTTTCTCAAAGTCTTATTCTAATTGGGTATAAGCAGGGGTCATTTTTGAAAGCTTTTTTATGACAAAGGGTTACGTTTTTTAAAGATGATACAGTATTTATCCAGGACGTTCCGCATGCTGCCAAGTGGCAGTGAGTCTCATTTGACAGAGGTGTCAGCCTGAGCTTGTGGGCCGGCAAAGGCAAGTCAGGTGACTTGGATAGCTGAGCGATGTTTGTTAGCTCACTCCCAGTTCTCTCATTGGCTGGAGGCCACATTGGCGAAGGACTGAAAGGCAGAAGTAAAGCCTAATCCTCAGACTTCAGTTTCTCACAGTTTCTTTAGTAGATGTGAAAGATGGAGCAATTGTATCTTAACAAATAAAATAATCCACATATGACCGTGGTTTGTCGTCTGTAGTACTGATGGATCAGATTGTATTATTTGTGTATTAACACTGGTTATCTGAGGTTTTGGGAGTAAGAGACATGGAATTTCAGGATCACACCTATCATCTGAAGGTTCCAGATTCATCCTCTCTGGGGGCTTTAAATGAGATCTGTGATTGTTGTATCTGTTACCATAATTATGATGCAATTTCTACAATCCTGGCAATACTAGTGTGCTTGAGAAGTCTGCTGGTTTAATAACCCGAAACCTAACTTCACCTAGTGCAACATCATCCCTGATTATCACTGGGACTGAGCCAGGGATCCTGACATTTCTGTGGGAGGAGCTATGGGGTGATCAGCGATATTATCTCGGCTAGTTTGGCCTCACCCTTCAAAGAGCCTTATTCCTGCTAATATTCCTCCCCTTTGAAAATCAGTTTTACTCAAGTAGCAAATATAGTGAACTATTGTTGAGTTGGGTGCAGAATGACCTGGTGTAGCATTGATTGTGGTCTGGTCCTAACTCCTTAACCTGGTTTTATCAGTCCCACCCCCCAGAAGTGAGTTTTCACTAGGGAAATGCCCCGGAGCCCATTTACATCATTTTAAAAATCATGGGACACCCCCTGGTTAAAGGAAAATGCTCATGACTGTGAAATATGCAAATATCTAGCGATGCAAAAATGTAGAACGTCGGTTTAGTAAATAATGGGGTAGGTAATCCTTTATAGGAAGAATGGAGCACAAGATCTAGTCACATGTACAAAGTTCTATATGATGAACTGAAGCAGCCATCATAGCCAAAAATAGCAAAACCCTGTAGCTGATGTGTGTATGGCTTCTGGTAGGTTAGTATAATCTCAGTGAGGAGGAAGGAAGCTGTTTCACTGGAGCTTATCTCTTTGCCGTGTGACCTTCACAGCACAACGAGTGATGGCAGACGAGTAATTCTGCAGGAACGGCCGCCCATTCCTGATGTTTGGTAATCATTTCTGCAGCAGGGAACAATACAAAGCAGTAATCTACAGCCATTGACGTGGCTCTCAGCACACCTAAGTAAAAAAAAGCAATAATCCATGGTTTCTTTTCCATTTGAGACCTGCCGTAGCAAAGCTCACCGCTGAAGGAAGCTAAATTTATTTTCTGCATTCGCCAGGCCCAGGATGACTTCCTCTGATTTTTTTTCTCTTCGGTGGTTTGAGGCCATTGAGCGTTATCTTGATAGAGACCTTCCTGTGAAATCGCGTCAGGTGGCTTCTGCTGACTCGCCTCTTCGGCTCGGTGCGAGCTGCAGTTTTCGGGTTTCCGTACCGCGGGACTTGTGGAAACGCCGCCTCCAAAAAGGAGAAAAGGACAGAAAATTGTAACGACAAAATGAGCACCGTGGAGGCTGGAGATTCAAGTGCTATTTACGCTTTCTTCCCATCTGGGGATTATTAAATGGGGCCAGGGGCAGTGGGAGGCCTTGAAACAGCCAACCAGTCCCAAATGGTCACAGTAACTGTGGCTTCAAAATAGCTCTGGGTCCACCAGCCCCTACAAAATGTGCCGCGCTGCAGGTAATTGTATGGTGACGGTCATGTTGTGAGATCACATCTAAGCAGGGACCTTGCTGCTGTCCTTGATTTCGAGCTGTTAGATGGACGACATCAGCTCTGGTCAGCCAAGCACCTGAACACTGGTCCTGCACCTGTGGCCGACGCGTGGACAGCTGCTCCAAGCAACTCCTCGTTCTGGGCGCACAAGTTCAGATTTTGCAGCAAGCAAGTGGTCAAACATTTGTCCAAGTGTCTGTCTGGTAAATTCTAATGGTTTGAGCGAAATCCATGGACTGCAGCTAGCTGAGATGGCAAGTCCATCACTAACTAGTAGTTCATTCTAACCAATAAAAACCTGCCAGAAATTTGATTCCTACAGCCATTATCTATGTATATCCCAGCTATATAACATGATCTGTGAAGAGAAGCAGCCTTGTTCTCCAAATGTCCAAAAAAGATTCTGTAATTGCTTTTTGAAAATTATATTTTTATGTTAAATATGTATATTAAAATTGTAGTCAGGCCAACTTTGGGAAAAATGTAAAGGAACCTAGGGGAATAGAGACAGTTGTCACATGGGGGCTTGCTGGAATATGGCACTGTATAGGAGAGGACTATGCAGTCCTCACCAGCGCTTTCAGAGGCGCCCAGAGTAATGAGCTCTACCCATAATCCTCCGCTCTCTGCTCATTAACATAATCTCCCAAACTTCCTTGCATCTACTCTCTGTCACACCGGCACTCAGCCTCGAGCTCCTAAAAGCTTCTGAAAATATTTCATTCTGCTGCCACACAGTAGGTGCGGAGAAGTTCTTCCTGCCGACTGTTTTCCATTTAAGAGAGACAGCTACTTTTTAAGTACGCAAAACTGGGCAAACTCCCACACGTTTGCCTTTCCTCGTCAGGTCTTCCTGTTGACTCTCGCTTCAATGCAGTGGAAGTTATCTTTATACACCCCCACACATACGCAGAGTGTGAAACTGCCGGTCTATGAAGCTGAGCTCTGATGCGTCCCTCCTTGTTCCTGGTGCCTGACCATCATCTAAGAGAACATCTAATGCAGACTGTCGCTTGAAATCAGCTGGTATCCTGCAGGATCGTGGGGCGTCTGTCTGTGGACGTTTGCCATCATCTCCATGTTAAGTTTGAGGCGCATTGTGGATGGTGGATATGGATGGAAGCAATTAAGGTGGAGGAGTTTCAGAAATCTGTGATATGTCAGTGTGTGGCCTCAGTCTGAGTCACACGTCTCCAAGGACTGGGGAGAGGTATTCCCATCTGAAGGTTTGCTAATGAGCGAAGGTTGGCACGCTGCTGGTTAACTGACAGCAGAACTTTATAGCATGCAGCTGCAGGAGACATCACCCCAACTTTCATGTTTGAAGAAGTTTTTTTTACCAATATACCATACCCTTACCATATGGAGGGCAGCACCAGGAAGACCTGTCAGGAGGTGCTGGCTGGTTCACCTGACATCCTAGCGAGTCAATCCACAACCTGAGCTGCCTTCATTTACTTGTTAGGTGTGTTGATGGGGCTCTTCAATTCACATTCTATGTATCTGTTTGTTCATTTTGTTCAGTATGTGGCTCAATCGGTGAGGATACTGTCCCTGTCATTGTAAGGTCGCTGGTTTGAATGATTTTATTGTTGGGTCCTTTCTTCAAGGATCTTAAACCCCAATCACCCCTGGCAGTGTCTGACCCGGTCTCTGCTAAATTCATAAATGTAAATACCTTGGTTCCATTTAAATGACGGCCGGCTCAAAGACGCCACGGCAGTGAGCCGTCATTCAGATGTGGCTCTGTCTGTCAGGTCACTCCTTTCTGTGGAGAATTCAATAGGTGCTTTCATCATGAAATCTTCCAGGGAGATTGGTGAGGAGGATGCTTGGCTCTATCGCGTTCCTGGTCACATAAATCCAGTACAGATGCGATCAGGCCTGGAAGATAACTACAGACCAGTCTGGGGAGATCATTTAAAACATCATAAATCCTGTTTATTAACTCAGGGCTGTGAAACGCAGCCAGGGGCGGCGTGTTATACGACCCTCAGAAGCGATCGTCAGCTCTGAACATGTGCCAGACAAGTTGCTGGATATTCATTAACAGGCTGCCGCAAATTAAGTCTGAAATCTGATGTTCTTATGCATTTCATCTTCTAATTATGTCAAACTTTACACAAACTGACCAAGAAATTATCATTGACTTTTAATGGGAAATTTTTTTGAGTGTTCCTAACCTGCCACCCCCATTCCCCCACCCCCACCCCCACCCAGATATTTCAAGTCAACAGGAAAATGTCCTAGACAACATTGATCTACAACCTGAACCAGCAAATGTGAGTGTTACTCTCTCTATTGGAGCGGAGTGGTCACTCTGAGATCTGTGCCAGCAATCGGCAGGTTGTTGGTTTGAATCCTGTGAATCCCAGCAGTGGTCCTACTCCATTGGGCCCTTGTACAAGGCCCTTAACCTGCAATTGCTTCATCCTGGGTATGATGTAAACCTACATCCCGCCCTGCAGGCAGGTCCTCCGACTTGCAGCGCGTTTTGGGGGCTGGTGGCAGCACTAGTGCTCCAGTCACTGAACAAAACACCTCACACTGTTACCTCCATTTGGACTAGTGGTTACCTCCAAACCAGAAAACTCATGAAAAAATCATACCACATGGAAACTAAAATAGCATTAACATATAGTAAAAGCAGGAATGATATGATAAATCTGCAAGCTATTTAAGGCAGATATAATGTATGTGCAGTGCCGTTTCGCCTGAATCAATACAGTCATGTGTCATTTAAGGACAGGGATATGTTCTGAGTGTGCTGTAAGGCAATTTCACCATTATGAGAACATCCTGGAGGGGCGGCATGGTGGTGCAGTGGTTAGCACTGTCGCCTCACACCTCTGGGACCCGGCTTCGAGTCTCCGCCTGGGTCACATGTGTGCGGAGTTTGCATGTTCTCCCCATGTCGTCGTGGGGTTTCCTCCGGGTACTCCGGTTTCCCCCCACAGTCCAAAAGCATGCTGAGGCTGATTGGAGGTGCTAAATTGCCCATAGGAGTGAATGGTGTGTGAGTGTGCCTTGCGATGGGCTGGCCCCCCATCCTGGGTTGTTCCCTGCCTCGTGCCCATTGCTTCCGGGATAGGCTCCGGACCCCCCGCGACCCAGTAGGATAAGCAGTTTGGAAAATGGATGGATGGATGGAGAACATCCTGGAGTTTACTTACACAGACCTAGATGGTAAAGCCTACTATACACATAGGATATATGGTATAGCCTATATCACGATAAGTATAGTATAATAAATACATAAACCAGCATGTGCAATGCTTTTACACGACTGGCAGCACAATAGGTTTGTCTACAGCAGCATCACCACAAATGCGCGAGTTTGCATTTTGCTATGACGTTACGATGGCTACGATGTTGCTAGGTGATAGGAATTTTTCAGCTCTATTATAATCTTACGGGACTGCTGTCGTACATGTGGTCCGCTGTTGACGGAACATTGTTATGTAGCACAAAACAGTATCCGTGATTGGCTCACTGATAAATAAATGTAAAACACCATTTTCAGTTTTCTCCTTTATTTATAGAGGAGATTTGTTTCGGTTAGTGAAAACAGGCGCTAATGTAGGGCTTTCGTAGAAAAGTGAAGTGGCATAAAGCGAACGTTTGTAAAATGGGGGAATACATGTATATCATTTGAAACACTATTTTTTTTTATATCTAACACTAATAAATGGCAAGTCAAAAGTCAAGTCAAGGTATCTTTTATTGTCAGCTTCAGATATATCATATATGGGGTCTTACCCTGAGATGAAATGTCATTCTCGTTGGTCATAGTGCAATGAAAAATAAATCACAAATTGAATTTAAATACTAAGGCATTTAAACATAAAACAATCTTGACATTTGAAAACAATATATTAAGATACAGAGAGACATAGTGTGGACAGATTGTGCAAAGATCGTCCATTGAATACTATGGTCTGTAATATTAAACATAATTAATATCTTCCATAACTGCTTATCCAGTACAGGCTCATAGTGTTACCTGCAGCCTAGCTTAAGAAACAGGACATTAGGCAGGGACCACCCTGGATGGGATGCCTGTCCATCACAGGGTTCAGCAGGCAACATGGTTTTAGTCTGTTAGGCAAAAAAACACACATCAAAGCCCTAGAGGTGTGACACTACTGTGCCTCCCCTACTGTATCTGATATGACACGGCAGTGAAGGAAGGACTGTTTCTCGATATGTTCCTCACACTGACTTCTGGAAAGTCCCCCTTCAGGCAGTGGAGGCCTAATGGATAGGGATGCGCACTTGTAATTGGAAGATTGCTGGTTTGAATCTCCAACCAGTGAAGTACCACTGAGGTACCCTGAGCAAGGTACCACCACGCACTGCTTCCTGGGTGTTGAATTAGACGCCCTGAGCTATGGCGTGACTTGACATATGGGTTATATGCAGAGCCCACATGTTGTTGTTGTGCTATGGTGTGTCAACAATGGCAAGTAATCTTTGCCTCTTTCCTTCGTGTTGCTCCTCGCTGCAAACGTAACATTTCTGTCGCTCTGAGAGAATGGGCAGCTCCCACATGCCGGGTACTCCCCCCGCTTCATTAATCCTGCTCTCCCCGGAGATTAGCGCTGGGATAGTCGCCGTGTGAAAGCCCGCCCCCCGCTCCCGACACCATCTGAAGGCACGCTTCCTGCACTAAGAAGTGCCCTCTCAGGAACTGTAATCAATTAACCCCGTGGAGCCGCTGAACCGCGTCCACAGACACTAAACGGGGCCTGTGTCTCAAGCTGCTTTTTCATCCGGCCGTGAAAATGGGGCCAGGAGTCAGCTGCAGTCGGGGTGTTTTTACTATCACGCCTGGCTCTTTTCCGTGAGGGGTGCTAATGTACCCGCGGACTCCCGTTAAGGCTCGCGGTAAATTCAGAGTCACCGTGCTTCTCATTGCCGCCGGCCCATAAACGTCATTAGCGCCAACACTAACGTCTCTTTGATTTCTCTCATTAGTCATTCCAGAGCGATTTTACTTGACATTTTCTTTGCTAAACTATTGTAAATATGTGTACAACTGTTCAGTGTCCTGGTCATATAACCATTTCCTGTTGAATTATGTATTTCAGATGACTTTTTCCTCCTTCAGTGTTCAAATATAGGATGGCAGTTTTGAGCAGCAAAATTTCCAAACGTTTTTTGCAATAGTTTTTAATTATTAAAATTACGAGTGTGTTTTTAGGAGCCCATTTACGTTTTTGGTGTATTTAACCTTGATGATATGTTCACAGTGTAAAGTGGCAGATTGACAATGACAGCAATGACGTATTTAAGTGTGCAGTCAACATCAATTGGAATAACAGCGATCTTTTGGTTTTAGTGATGATGGGTAACATGGACTGGTGAATCACACAGCATTTTGAGAAAAATAGGAAAAACTTATGGGTAAAAAACAGTCACTTCAATTAAGCCTTTGACGCACAATGTAAATAGGGGTTTTAGTGTAAATACACAAACTCACAGCGCCGCTGTGGCGTATCAGCTGTCTTCGGGAAAAGTGACGGCACTCGTCACTCTGTAAATGTGGAGCCGTAATGGAGGCCATCTGATTCAGAACCTGTCCTCGTAGGCCACACCAGGAAGTGTGGGGGTGAAGGAAAGGGATGACAGCATTAAACACCCTGTGATTCAGCTCTGCTCTCAGCTGAGGAATTACAACAAAAATACTTAATAAGTGTGGCCCTATCAGCAAAACTGTAGTAGCACAGCACCAATGCGGCGGGTCGTCAGTGACGCACACAGTCACTTGTGCTAAGGACAGCGGGCACACACTGTTCACAGAGCTGAGACCTCTGATGTACTACATACCTTTATGGGCTTTTACAAACAGGGCATCAGATTAAGTCAGAATTTTCCTTCATATTTATTAAAATAAGAAAAACAATAATAAGAACATAAACCTCTTTTTCTTTTAATATGTTTTGCAAAGGGGTGTGTAAGTACATGCATACATACTTTGTATAACTGTACAATTACAGTAAGATGTTTATTGGCTAAAAATCCAGTGAGAAGCCCTTGGGAGGTATCGATGAAAGCGAAGCTCTCAGCTCTGCTGTAGAGAAGCAGCAGGCTAAGATGTATTACAGCTGCAGGGTCTGCCAGCTGCTGGTGCCTGCTTGGGACTAGCGAGGGGCGACAGCGGTGTGGCGCTACTGTTTTTCGGGAACGAGAATTCAATTCAGTTCATTTTTATAAAGCGTCTTTCACGGATTGAAAGCTTTACACGGATGTGCTGTGATACATTAGAACATCATTAGAGAGAGAAATGCAGAATGAGAAGAAGGAAGAAAAGAAATTACATAAAGGAAGCCAGATGACAAGGAGCAGAACCAAAAGCTCCCAAGAAAGGAGAAAAAAAACCTCCGGGGGTCCAAGGTCAACTGGCTGCCCAACCCCCCTGGCCATACTAACGTTACTGAAAACAGAAAAGAGTGGACTGGCTTGCTAAAAGGTATAAGATGTGCTTAAGAATCAAGTCCATCAATGAGTCTGTTCTCCACACTGGGTGTAGGGTAGGCTGGGTAGGAAGGCTGCACCCAGGATGATACAGTACGTAGGTCCCATTCGTGATGTCACCCCTCCATGGGGTTGGACTCCAGCTCAGATGGTGCCCACCCCAAGCACCATCCGGACATGCGGGATGGCAGAAGGCATGGATGGTAAAAACATGCAGAGACACATTAATGGACAAGCATAGTAAATAAAAATATGTGCAGAATGCATTTCTTAGCCCAAAACCTTACAATGGACCTGCTTGTGTATGTTCACAACTGCTGTCTGTGAGCGTTTGCTTCTGTGTGGCTACGCAAACAAAACATTAGCTACCGCTCCCAACCGTATTGGCGGATTATCCTCTGGAGCAGAAAGCTTTCTTCGGTAATAGCTGAGGGTCCCCTGATTGTGACTGACACCTCCCAGACACGGGCAGTGGTGCAGACGGAAAAAGACGAAGGCTTGTTCTAATCTTGTATGGGATAACGGTATGGACGTGAGCGACCGGGAGAACTTGGGGAACGGAACACAATAGTGTTGGGCTGCAGCTCTGTGGGGGGTAAACCCCGATCATTTATAAAAGGTAAATGCTGTCAGCGGACTGGGTCTAGAAAGCCTCACGCTGCGTCTGTGATTTACGAGTTGGGTGCACAGCTATAAATCATTGAAGGCCTTTGCGTCCAGCGGCGGGTCATGCCGACACTGCACATATCTTTTGGAACCTCGTAACGGCTAGTAACTCTCTTCCTGCCTTTCCTCGCACCGGATGCGCATCTGGGCTGCAACAGAGGTGTACCCCAAAATTCAGCTCTACTGTGCCAAACATTACAGCGATTTACTCCTTAAGTAACTGCCCAGTGACATGGCTATACACATGCAGAACAGGGTCCAGCCAAACACGGATGCATATTTCATTGTACAGTCTTATTAAGCACAGATAGACATTTAAAGATTTTTATAGCTAATGTTCTGAAACATCTGTGTGAGCATCGTGATGTTAGCATGGTGGAGGCGTTTGCCTGTTTCATTGACCCAGAGAGCTTTGTCATCTGGAGTTTGATCAGCTGGTATGGAATCCCTTGGTGAAAAGGCCAGAGGGGAGAAGCCAGACAAACACCCCCATGAGTACTCTAACCAGAACATGGTAACTGTTACTGGGACGTACCTCGGGAGGCCTGGAGGTGGTGTTTGCCAGGAGCACCTGGTTACTGCACTGCCCACATAACCCCTATTGGCTCAGCCTGAAATGCCTGTGTGGACCCATCTTGTGGGCTCACCACCTGCAAGGTGACAGGTGGGGTCAGGTGCAGCGTCTAACATGAATGGGAAGGACCCAGACAGATCTGACCTTGGAAATGGACACTGGCTTCGAGAATGTGAAGTGTATCCTCCCTGGTGGGAAAGAAACTTGAGCTGGGAGGGAGCAAAAACGTGGATTGTGTGGGGGTCCCCGAGAGCTGGGCTGGGAATGTAGACTGTGAACAGGGAGTTGGGAGGGAACACTGCATCCCTGGCAGAGGTTGTTAACTGTTTGGCAGAGAGCCAGGAGGGAGCAAAAATGTGGATTGCTTGGGGGTCCCCGAAGACTGGGTTGGGAAACATTGAACTAGACTCAACCTTACCTCTATCAAACTTCTCCATCGGGGGTCGGGTCCCTTCTACTCTGGAGTACTCCATGGTGAAAGACCTCAGGTAGCTACAGAGATACAAGTTTCAGGGTGAGACTGATCCAGGAGGAGTTTTTCCACAGGGGGTAAAGATAGCTGCCTCTGTGCGACTGGAGCTGTGGAGAGGAAACCCTGACTCTAGTTTGTGGGTATTTACCCAAGCTTCTGGGAGAATATGCATGAGGTAAGCTTACCTCATTCCAACTTTGTGATCCTACAGGGACACTTCAACATACTTGTGGGGAATGAGGAAGATACCTGGAGGAGCGTGACTGGGGAGAATGTCTTGGAGGATCTGAACAAGAGCGGTAAACTGTTATTGGACTTCTGTGCAGCTATGGACTGTCTTGAATAAACACCCTACATAAGTTTGCTCATAAGTGTACTGGGTACCAGAGCACCTTTGGTCAAAAGTCAGTTTCTGTTTTTTCTGTTGTTCAGTTTCTGTTGTCTTCTGAGTCAAGGTTGTGTTTTGGATGCTTAGGTGAAGAGAGAAGTAGACTTATCAACCAATCTCCACTTGGTGGTGAGTTGTATTTGGTACGTGAGGTGGAGGCCAGATGGACTAGGATAATATAGATGAGAAGTCATGGTTTTCTGAGAATGCCTGACTGATATTTTGTTATGTAATTAATTCAACCCCCAGAATAACAAAAGGGACCACAAAGAGCTCTGGTCAGAAGGAAGTTGAGACCTGTTGTAGCACAGGGGTCTCCTGAGACAGCTGAACAATACCAACTGGCCAGAATGGCTGCAATGAAGGCAGTAGCGGTGCTATATAGGGAGGCAATGGAGAGAGACGGCTCTAATTCAGCATTCCTGGCTGGTCCTGGTGGTCAAGTTTAGTGGTAGCAATACTTATAGGTTCACTTAAGCTATGCACTTCCTATCAAGACAAGAACGAGCAGGTTGGTTCACAAATTCACTAACACTTTTTTTAAAATACCTTCTACATTCTATGCTATTGTTACAGCAATCTGCAGGATCCCATGTACTCTGCAGTGTCTGTACATCCATCTATCATCCAACCGCTTATTGTGAACAGGGTCATTGGGTGGAGTTTACCCCAGGCAGCTCAGCACACAAGGCAGGGGTCCACCTTGGATGGGAAGTCAGTCCATTGCAGCACACACACACACATTCATACACTATGGCCAATTCAGAAGTCAGTCAGCCTGGCAGTATGTATTTGGATTGTGACAGGAAACTGGAGTAGCAAGAGGAAACTCCTGCCAGAATCCACTCACAGATAGTGACAGCAGCATTCCAAACTCCAACCCCAGAGATCTGAGGCAACAGTGCTACTCCCCGAGACTCTGGCCGAGGATCGGATGCGATTGGACGTCTCTGGGTGCTCTCTGCTGTGGTTGTGCCACCAGTAAATATCGTGGGGCAGGCGTGGGCACTGTGAGGCCTGCGGGGGGATTATTAGTGATAAACTGGGGTATGGAAACTGTGAAACAACCTAGTAGCTTTGCTATGAACGCCATAGTGAGCTTTGGCTGTGCATCCAAGTGTTCATGGTGCTTTGGTTTGATTAGCTTCTTCTGATGCTAAGCCATGGAATTTATTATAGAGCTCTTACCCCTTGCTACCATGCACTTGGTCATTCACTGGTGTCTTAGTCTAGTACAGTGGTTCTCAAACTAGGTCCTCGGGCCCCACTGCCCTGCTTGTTTTCCTGCTATCCCTGCCCCACACACAAGTCCCAGCTGTCTTTCAGCTTCTGATTGACTGAACACACCTGATCCAGGTAGTGAGCAGTGTGTAGGGCAGGGATAGCTGGAAAACAAGCAGGGCAGTGGGTCCCGAGGACCGAGTTTGAGAACCACTGGTCTAGTAGCTACTGTACATCAGTTGACTGCCTGACAGCAGTATACTTCCAGTGTACTTACATGACATCAGTCTGGTTAAAAGCATCTACTAAATAAACCCTGTTATCTGTGCAGATTTGTACTCGGCTCTTCACCGTGAGGCATCATGCCTCCAATTTGCCAGGCTGCTTTTATATAGATGCATGTACAGGTTCTACATTCATTTCCTTTAATTGAAAATTTAAATTGCACTTTTTATGCTACCTTCATTTCCGCAATCATCGAGACGCTCATACAGGCATAGATTACTTCTGTCTGACTCACTATCCCGCTGGGATGGAGTTTTCCTACTCGCCTTGGCCTCCATAACTATTTTAAGCGACCTTTAAAGATGTCTTCTTGTATATTGTGGTGAAAAAGGCAGACGCAGACCAGCCCTGTATCCTGGAGGGGGGGCTACCAGCCTCCTAATTTCCATTTTTTTTCCCCCCATAGTATATGTGACAAAAAGTCATTGACCAGAACAAATTAGTAACCCTGGCTCTGTTGTAACATGGGAAGTCTGGGGGCAAAGTGAACTCATGGACTCGCGTCCCGTGGAGGTCCTGCTCGTCAGCAGAGACGCAGCCACAGGCATAGTGGGGAAGGTGAAGACAGCACTGCTAAATGAGCGTGGTGCCTGTGCTACTTTAATGCCACCTGGGAGGTGGGGGGGGGGGGGGGGGCAGCTGGTCACAGAAAATCACCAAAAAAGCCCAGGAAAGGGGTCTCATTGTCTTCTGTGAGCTAGAGAAATCTTCTGCTCACTCTGGGGTCTTTCTGCACCCCGCGTATGAACAGCGTACAACAAAAGGGACAGTGATCACAGTGGGGGCCCACTGATATGTACTATGTTGCTGCAATACTTTATAAAGGTGGTGATGATGATGAAAAGCAGAATGTATGTAGGCACCCATTTTGATAAGGGTGTTATACAGAAACACACTGGATTGAACAGTGCTCTCGCTCTAACGGGGTAACACTCTGCAGTGTTACAGGCATGCTGCTCTATGGGGCAGCCGGGGAAAACAGAAAATAGAGGGAAGTGAGGAGATAATAGGAATGCAGAACTCAAATGATCATGCCTTTGCTTTTTATATCTTCCCACTTCCATAACAGCCTGCTCTGTAGTTAATGTGGAAATGCTGTGGGACCATTTTTTTTTGTAATGTTTTATAACGGATGGCAATGCAAAAAGTGCCATCGATTTATTTTACCTCTGCGTGAATCTGTTTGATTTTTTTTTTTTATGGTAAGTGTGTGCATTTGTAATCACCCTCCTCTAACAGCGGGGGGGCTGCTCCCATCGTGTATTGTTTTCTTCATCTGTTATTTTATGGCCTGTAGCTAATTACATCCCCCCGTTCTTTGCGAAGGCCCTTGTGGCACATAACGGGAGCGAGACCGGCACCCGGAATGGGGGAACGGAAACGTGGGAGGAGAAAATTCACGGGTCCCGACGGTTTGCCGCCACACTCAAACGAATGCCCTGCAGTGGTCGGACGCCTCCTAGCAACAAGAAATCAAATTTTAAAATATGGCGGAGAAGACGGGCAAGGAAACTGCAGACGCACGCGGCGTGGAGGCAGGCGCCGAGGGAGATACGAGGCATTAATTACCGAGTGCATAGACGTCATGACAAATCAACCCGGCCTATGGTAGAATCCACAGTGTGGACCAGCACGTCACTGGGAGACTCGGAAGCTCAGCGAGTCCAGGGAAGTAGCCCAGTCAATGTCTTGAGGTGGATGAGAGACAGGGCTGCATGGGGATTAAAAATTGACTTTTGCTCATAGAAGCTGACCACACATGCATAGGTACGATTAGTATGTGCCGATTGGGTATGACAGGTCCCCAAGACAAATTTTACCGTGCACAACCACATCAGTCTGCTAGGAAACGGATGTTTCAAACGAGTCACCTAAGCATTTGGCCTGCAAGTCACGTGACGCTCCACCGTTGCAGTACTGTGTTGCCGGGGATGGTGTCTTGTCCCTATTGGTCACCTCAGCGTCAGTGTGTCATAAGTTCTCTGCGGGGCCTGGGGGAGTGAAGCAGATGACACAGTGGGTAGAGCGAGACGGCCACAGAGATATTAAAGCACTAGAGTATTTTATGTTCAGCCTGGGGTTTAGTTGAGCTGACTGGGGTCCTGAAATTATTTAAACCACCCACCGTCTAAATAAACATATTTACTGAGTCTTCTATAAAAATCATCTGGGATTTCAGAGCTACCTCCCAGGCTTTCGGAAGCAGAGGACAGAGAAGAAAAAGGTTTTCAGTAGGAGCAAGGGGGAAAAAAATCATACCAGAGAGGAAAAAGGTTTTCAGTGGTGAAGGGAAAACATGTAGTCAGCTATAGAGATAGACTCCACACTCACAGCTGGAAAAATTTAACTGGCTGCTTTAAAATAGGCCAGTGTTTACCATGTGCTTTTCAGTTACATGAAGTGTTTTTCAGGATACGCAAAACACCGTTTGGCGTCCACCTATTTTTTAAGAGTGGACAGATTTCTGATGGAGGGGCCGGGGGCACAGCCTCATAACCCTTAGACTGCTGGGTGAAGATTCCCAAAGGATTGCCGTTGTACTCTTGAACAACCTGAGCTGTCCCAGTCAAATATCCAGATGATAATTCGACCGAACTGTCAGCCGCGTTCACCGAGGCTATTAGCGTAGCAAGATGACAGGTTGTGGAATGAAGCGTTTCTCTTGTTGTTATATGCTGGGTTTTTTGTGTTTAGTGATGAGCATTGATGACACGCTGAGTCTGTCCTGGCCTCCCCAGACCCTTAAGAGCTGCTGCACTTTAAAGCAGCAACCATGTTTAGCGGCGGCGACCGATGTCCCCGCAGACCTGCCCAAAACAACACCTGTTGCTAAGGCCCCAGAGCGAATTGGCAGCATTCAGACCTGGTGTTCAAAAAACAAGGTGAGTCAGGACCTTTAAACGGCGTTGTGCTACTCGGCCGCTCGCTACCGCCCCACGCAGCCAGACGGCCTGCTTCACGGGTCTGTGCCTCTAAAGGCGGATTGGGGGGGGCGGGGGGGAACGGCACGAGGCCCAGAAAAATAAGCTGCTCTGCTGGTTTGCTGTGGGACGGCAAGTCCTCTCCTGTATTAGCGGCTGGATGCTGAAACGTGTAAGATGTTGGGATGCGGCCACAAAGGGGCACCATCATTGCTGGTTGGCTGGTGAGAGGCTCCTGGACGGCCTGGTCTCTCAGACACGGTCCCTGGCTCCTCCCCAGGACCATCCTGCTCCGTCGTTTGCTCACTTACTTGTCTTTTGACGGAGTGTATGTCCGGCATGACGGTAAACACTCTTTGAGCCAACAGTGCAAGCTGCGGGTGATTTTTATGGCTCAGGGGTTTTAGGGCAGATAAGTCTCTTAGTGGCAGTCATAAGCCATCTCTTTGCCATGAGTATGTTTCTGCGTGCTTTTTCATTAGCGACCCAAGAGGATTCTGCAGAGTTATATAATCTCTCAGAAATGAACCACACATACTTTTTAACCATGGCCAATGTTTTTAACTTCTTCTCACTTTAAAAAAAAGCAAAATTCAGTATTTATTCGGTAATAAGAAATACTGTGCAATTTTTTGATAATAACATTTGTTATCATCATATAATCTTTGTTATTAATGTATATTAAAGCAGTTATGGTATGGTCTGGTGTTGTGGTATACATACTTTTATGCTGTTTATAAATGTTCTATGAATGCATTATGAAGGTGCAGTCAATGTAAAACATTACTGTTTATTTGAATAACAGTAGATGGCCCAATACGTGTCAATGGTAATACACCTAACTGAGGGATCATTTTGGAAGGGTTACGTTGGGAAACAGAGGGATTCAGAAGTGAGATTCTGTGTCAGTGCTGTGGTTCTGGAGTCTGTGAAATGCAAGAAAAGAGCTCTGGGCTTTGCCAAGGAACTGGAGAGTTTGCCTGAAAATGAATATGTCTGTTTTTACTGGGAAATGAGTTTATCGAGGCTGTCGGTGGGTCTGGTTTCACTGGACCACTGTTCTATTGGCCTTGCTTTAGCTGTGAGGGTCAGACTTGAATCACATGCTGGCGACGGTGACCTTAAGTGAGTCATGGATGGCGCCCGCTGAGCTGCAGTGAGTCACAGAGAGAGAGACGCCCACCGGGCAGACGGACTGCATCGGAAGGTCAGAAGTGTGTTGTGGTGAGAAGGCTGAAGAAGTAAGAGTGTCAGCAGTGGCAGGTGATGTTTCCCCTGCACGGGGCCCTGAAACAGGACACCTCCACCCCTACCCCCCCCAGCGGTTACATGTGCGCCGATACGGTGGTGTCCTCATATGTCCTGCGGGAGTCATGAGGTCCTTGCAGTGGTTGGCACTTTCCCACAACTGCCACTAATCCCTTCATATTGTTGACCTTTGACCCCAGAGAAGACACATGTGGAACTCCAGGATATTAGTAGTGTTCATTGATGGACCGTGGGACAGCACGCGCCCTCCATTTTCTAAAGCCATGAGGCTTCCAGCACATTCCATCATCTCCATGTCAGATACAAAAAACAAGATGTTTTCAATGTACCTATTTGCCTGCTGCATGTGAACCGTAAATTACGAATATGGAGTAACAGCTGAGGTTTTTCTGTGAAGGGGGGTCACCGGGTGACAAGGGGAAGACATGCTGTCATTTGGAGGAGAAGGACAGGAGATGCTCCAGGGGACAAGGGACCAAAAACTCCTAAACACAGTTGGGCTTTAGTAAACATCTAAGTAGGTAAAAAATTACTTGAGCCCAGGTTATAATATTAATAATTATTATAGTTAAGTACTCTTTGAAATATCAAGTACTGAGTCACAGTAAAATCAAGCATGGACTAAGTGCCCTTTGGTTAATGAGGACCTCCTCTGGATGAGTTCCAGGAACCGCTTCGTTATAGAGCTACCATAGGATGCAACTGTCTATTTCCTTCGCTGGCTTGTTAACTTCGGAAGTACATGGACAGGTGAAGACTGACTGGGGAGTCTAGCCTTAAATAACTCGGTTAGGGGATTTGATCTGTTGGTACGTTTGGCTTATTCTAGCTCCCAGACATCATGGCTGCTAAATCGCTTATTTTCCATTTATAAATCTTTGCTCGTAGCATCACAATTTCTTTATTTCACATATCAAGCATCAAGCCATTTATATTTGCGTGACACAGTTTCACCAAAGGCATAGTTTACAAAAGACCCCATAAGTACTTACACGGAAGGCCCTCTTAAAGAGCAAAGAGGCCCTTTCAAGAGTTTAGGTTCAGGCCTGAAATACTGGCTTCTATGCTATGTCATTAGCTGCTAGTGGGTTACCATCTAATCCATGTCAGAAAAGACACGTTGGGCCAGAACAGGATTTGTAAACTACCATTTCAATTAAAAGGACTCGGATTTCACTTAAGCACTGAGTTCTTGCTGTGTGCTGATTGGTCCGTCTGCTATAATCAGGCATGTGCCACTAATGTTAATGTGACACGGTTGAATGAGTCTTTCAATCAAGGAAACAAACAGTCAAAGCACAAGCAGAACTGAACTATGTAGTCAAGCACAAGTTTGTACAACCTGAAGTAGCTCAAAGTGTCCTCCCTGACATGGATTAGCTGCTAACCCTATGTATAACAACTTCCTCCCAACTCCCAAAAACGTGGACTATGTGGGGATTCGTGAAGACTGGTTTGGGAAATGCTGTTCTACATATGATTACCACCTAATGCATGTCAGAAAGGTCACTTTGAGCTACTTAAGGTTTCACAAACTGCTTTAAAACTGAAATGTAATAAATGCCAGCTGACCCTTCATGGATTGACCGCCCTGTCAGCATTTAAACAGTGCCGGCTGGGCCGATTGCAGGGCAATAAGAGAGTTTGAGGCGTGTGCTCCGGGAAAAGGTTGCTGGGGTGACATGTTGGATTTTTCTGATTTTTCTAGATGTCTGCATTACCACATTTACTTCATGGTGGTAATTCCTGGCTATCACTGATAATTACTTGTGTCTCCCTTTGGTGTAAATTTATTTGTAAAGCAAGCATGTTGATTGTACTGATCGAATAGATGGTATTATGGTTATTCAGAATACGGTGCAAAAGTTAGGATAGGTTTTGGAATTGCGAAGCTAAACAAACTTTGACAGACGTAATATGGTAATTTTATACCAGCACGAAGATCATTTAAGCATTTTCTTTGCCTAAGACTTTGTCAGGGTGCTGCAAGTGCCTGTAAAAAGTTGAATGAGCCTCCTTGTTGTAGCTATAGTTGTGACACTTATAGGGAGCAGCTTCACCGAATCGGTGTGGTGGGGCAGTATTAGTGCTACCAGCAGGAACATTTCTTGTTCTCTTTTGGCGTCTTTACCTTCTTTCTGCATTGTTACCCATATCACACCGCAAACACCCAGCACAGAAGTGTGTTCCTTGCCTGCACCAAAAATAAAGTATTTGTGTTGAGGGGATTGTATAGCGCCTTCCCAGGATTCCTCTAATAGCCTCCTGTAAACCTGTCAGGCATCTGTCAGGGGGTGGAAATGTGAGAGTGCTCCTTCAGTCAAAAGGCCTCGAATCGACTTCCTCAGAACAACAAAAAAAAAAATTGTGCAGAACAGTTTGAAGGGCATTGTGATTAGGTTACCAAAACATTCTGTCAGAAAACTAAATTAAGTTTCCCAGAACATTAAAGTTAAACATTAATATAACCTCGCTAAAATAACTCACGCAAGCAATCTCTGAATGCTCTACTTACTATTTGTAATTTTAATTAAAGGAACACTAAAAATTAACAAAGGAAAGTGTGTCCAACTGGTTGTACTGTGAGCAAATGGTCCACATGTCCAGGGTGCATGAAAAGTGTGCTGTGTTAGCAGGTCATACCTTATTCCTGAGACATCTGGTGGAGTGGGAGCAGTGCAGACAGTTTGTCTTTTGAAACAGCTGCATCCCACCTGGGGTGTTTAACCTGTCACCCCTCAGGCAGCAAGCCAGCTACAAGTCCTCAGTGCCCTGGCAGTGATGACCTGCTCCTAGAGATGGGCAATCAGCCCTGAACAGCACTGAAAATATGCGGTGGAAAGCGAGAACTACAGAAGGTGAAACCGAAAACATTCACATGGCCTTTCATGTGTGCCTGTGTGATGTGTCCCCTGAGGCAAATCTCTGCTCTTTGAGGTGGCGAATAGAAGGTTCAGGTGTAGAGCTGGTGATGTGGTAACCTTGGTGACCATCATCATGGTGGGTGCATCAGTCACATATACTTAATGTATTCCACGGTCACACAGTGGAACGCGAGTGGCAACGCTGGGCTAAGAATACAGCCCCCTGGGGACGTGCATGCTGGGTAAGATACACACACCTAGATCAAGGAAAGGGATGGGGGGGGGGGGGGGGGGGCAAAAGCTACCGACGAAGAGGCAATAATCACAAATGAGAATCTGTGCAAGAATATATATGTAAAACTTAACTGTAAACATGAAAAGAAGATTTATTGAAATAATGGATGACCAGAGGTGGACGTTTCAGGTCCATAAAACAAAAATCCAAACTAGGATTTTGTTTCAACCAACCAGTCGAGCATAAAGAGTCACAGTCACAGAGGACTCAACTGACTGCTTGAAAGAAAATCTTGATCTGGACTTTTACAGAAATGTCCACCTCTGTGGATGACAAAAAAGATTTGAAATAATGATGCAGAGAAATACAAGCAGAGTGAATGACCATATTTTCAAGTGAAATATGGTTTATAAATTTTGCCTTTAACACAAAGGCAAATAATGTCGCTGGTGTTGGAAGCTGCCTACAGAGCATCTCCAAAGCAAGAACCTGGTACCTACAAAACCCGCTGGTTAAAGGCTCTCCCAACTCGCCTACAGTGCTCACAGAACCTGAAATCCCAGGCAACGTAAATGATATATGTAAATCAGGGTAGTAATAATGTGTGAATCTGAATTATTTTGATTTATGGGGTGGGCCGGTCTTTCTGTCTCAAACTGCTATTTTCCATATTTAGTCATCTGTACTGCTGTGCTAGATATTAGACGCGTGTATGAATCCCAGGTTCCATTTAATAATAATAGATATGTGACCCCGATGTATAAATGCAATTTTCCTGTCCGCTAGGGACCAAGAAAGAAATTGAGTACTTTATTGTATATGTGGATGTGCAGGTGTGTGTTTTTCCTTTAGCAATGTAATGCTGCAGCTGGTGAATTAGGCTAATGCAGTGTGTTAGGCTGTGGAATTATATTTAATTATGAAATGCACTGTGCACTGTGAAATAAAAAACAGAAAGTGTGAGGATACGTAGTATGCAATAACAATTAACAAAAAGAATTGGATTCATTGCAGCAAAAAAAAAAAAAGCATGATAAATTATAAACCTTTTCCATTGGGGGGGGGGGGGGGGGGGGGGCATCGCTTGATGAGATGTTCTAAAGCACCCAAGGAGAAGTGGAAGTTCTCCAGCACTCAGCAAAGTCGTAGCAGTTGCAGTGGCTCATAGGGAGCAGAGGCGACGGGGAGCCGGGGTCTGAAAGTGACCGGGAACATGAAGAGGCCTTCTGAGATGACAGAGAAGTTTCCTGAAGAGAAAGACGAGCACGAAAGCACGGGCCAAGGTTTGTTTTCACCCCAAACCTTATTTTTAGGTCCCCCAAAATAGTCATTCCAACATACCCCCACCCATCCATTTTTAGGGCATGTAAACATGTATACAAGGGTAATCTCAAATTTACCATGAATTTCCTTCACCCACTCAGTGGACGGGTTATATATCATATGGCTTTTTAAGAGGAGGGATGGTGTCCATTATGGTTCCGTCTTAACATGCAAGAGGTTTATAAACTATAAAAACACGAACAGAAATGGATTCCTTAACAGCAAGCAGCTTTAAAAATGGCCGTCCCAATCCAGCGCCCCAAAAATGCAGCACCTTCATTTGCAGAAGGTCTCTCTGTACAGCAAATTCTTCCCCTCCATCTCAGCCTAGTTGGCTCTTTATCTCACAGACTCCAGTCATTCCAGTCAGTCCCAGCTGGACCTCATTAAATAGGACATTTGCATCGGCTTTGTATCCAGCCTCATGCAGCCCTACGCCCTGGAGCCCCCCTTCCCAGTCTCACACACACGCATCCAACATGCATTCCCAGTCTGAGTCGGCACGTTCTTGTGTTCTAGGCTTGTATAAAAGTTTACCGAAATAGATGTTTTCCCCCATCGTGAAAGGTATTACAGGAGGAGCTGCTGTTGCTCTTTCTTAAATACACTGAACAAAAATATAAACGCAACACTTTTGTTTTTGCTCCCATTTTTCATGAGATGGACTTAAAGATCTACAATTCATTCCAGATACACAATATTACCATTTCTCTCAAACATTTCTCACAAATCAGTCTAAATGTGTGATAGTGAGCACTTCTGCTTTGCTGAGATAATCCATCCCACCTCACAGGTGTGCCACATCAAGATGCTGATCTGACATCATGGGTAGTGCACAGGTGTACCTTATACTGCCCACAATAAAAGGCCACCCTGGAATGTGCAGTTTTGTCTCACAGCAAAATGCCACAGATGCCACAAGCATTGAGGGAGCGTGCAATTGGCATGCGGACAGCAGGAATGTCAACCAGATCTGTTGCTCGTGCATTGAATGTTCATTTCTCAACCATAAGCCGTCTCCAAAGGCGTTTCAGAGAATATGGCAGTACATCCAACCGGCCTCACAACCGCAGACCACGTGTAACCACACCAGCCCAGGACCTCCACATCCAGCAGGTTCACCTCCAAGATCGTCTGAGACCAGCCACTCAGACAGATAATGCACGGCCCCATGTTGCAAGGATCTGTACATAGTTCTTGGAAGCTGAAAATGTCCCAGTTCTTGCATGGCCAGCATACTCACCGGACATGTCACCCGTTGAGCATGTTTGGGATGTGCTTGACCGGCGTATACGACAGCGTGTACCAGTTCCCACTAATATCCAACAACTTCGCACAGCCATTGAAGAGGAGTGGACCAACATTCCACAGGCCACAATTGACAATCTGATAAACTCTATGCGAAGAAGATGTGTTGCATTGCATGAGGCAAATGGTGGTCACACCAGATACTGACCGGTTCTGAGTCCCCAGACCCCCAATAAAGCAAAAAACTGCACATTCCAGGGTGGCCTTTTATTGTGGGCAGTATAAGGTACACCTGTGCACTACCCATGATGTCAGATCAGCATCTTGATGTGGCACACCTGTGAGGTGGGATGGATTATCTCAGCAAAGCAGAAGTGCTCACTATCACACATTTAGACTAATTTGTGAGAAATGTTTGAGAGAAATGGTAATATTGTGTATCTGGAATGAATTGTAGATCTTTAAGTCCATCTCATGAAAAATGGGAGCAGAAACAAGAGTGTTGCGTTTATATTTTTGTTCAGTGTAATACAGTTAGCAGTAAATACATTTGGACATAGTGAGAATTAACCAATAAAGAGGAATGATCTCCCAGTGATATAATTCTATACTAGAGCACAACAGCGGAACTGACTGGGCCGAAGCCTAAAATTTGGTTATTTATAAGTGTTGCTCTTTATCGCTACGCATATCAGATTTACTCATATATATGGACTCCTAATGACGCCATCGCTTTGAGTGAGCCCGGTTATAAGCGAAAGGAGGTCATTTATTGGCAACATATTCATCATCATATTTAATGTGAACATGTTATTAAGGACAGAAGAGTGGCGATACTGGAACAGCATTAGAGGAAGGAGAACTTAGCACAACTAGCTCTCTGAGGAGTCAGTCAGCTTGGACCAAAGTCGATTAGAAAGCAGCGGAAAAAACGTCACCGAGGAGAAGAGCGTAGCTACCTGTGTGTGTCTTAATAATGGTCGTCTGGGTGTGACTGAAGTGATTACTCTGAGAAGGGCAGCCTTGGCTAATGGCTGGAGAGAGGGGAGAGAACGGGGAGTTTAAAAGACCAGTTTCTACCTCGAGTCTGTTAGCGTAACTGTGAGAGGCCTCTGCTGTCGTTTCATCCCCTTAGGATCAGTTTAGCATCTGATTCCGTGGATTTATGGTTCATCGTAGAAACTGAGAAAAGGCTTTTTGCATTTTTTTTAAATGCTAGTTGGGGTCATTGTCAGCACCTGACTTCACAGTCTGCAACAATGCATTTGTGTTGATATTACGTTTATCATTTTCACCATGCTGAGGCTGCCCCCCCCCCCCCCCCCCATTGTTATATGTCAATGTCTTAGCAATCAGTGCAGCAGCCAGCTGGCACCTGAATGACTGTTTCCAAAACGCAGACTCGTTAGCTGCTTGGAGCGTCACACACGGGCCGTTTTGGAGAACCTGAGGATGGATTTGATTAATCAAGATTTAGTGAGCGCACTTGGACTTATATAATTACGCTGAGTGACTGTAACGGATCTCAAATCAATACTCCCTGGATATTGCCCTCTCAGATGGAGGCTCTCATCTGTTATAGATTTTGTACAGGCAGAGTCCCCAGATTACAAATGAAGTCACAGAATTATAATTATACTGTAATAATAAAAGTTACTACATTCGGTACTGTATTGTACCTAGAGACAACGAATGGCTGAAGCTCTGCAATATTTTCATGTGTCACAATGCGCGCCATTGCTATTACGAACCATTGTATTCTAAACCCAAGGACTGTGGATATCATTATCTTTCCTGGAAATGAATGCTATGCAGAAAACATTCTTCTGTGTCTTTTCCATTTGTTCCGAAAGCTTTTCTAGGTGTGGGGGAAGACCAGCTTGATGAAGCCATTACCTGTGTCGCCTTACTCCCCGTAGGTGCTGACTGCAGCATGCAGGAATCCCCATCATTGCTGGGCATGTACTCTATGCAGAAACGCTTATAAAGACTGGCTTACTGTAGTGTAGATGCTGGGGGAGTGGGGAGAGGCGGAACCCCCCCACTAATATGGCCACTCTCTGGATCAGTGTTACTCCAGCTGATCCTTGTTTGTAGCTGTTTGTCTTTCGGGGTTTGCAGCAATTTAAGACCTGAGCCCAGTTTGCCTCTGACTCTCCTGGCAATGTCAGAATAGCAATTTTCCTTCTTAATCATCATGTCCCCTGCGTGTGTGTTTTGTTACAGCCAGCAACCACCCCCTCCAACCTCACTCCCTAAACCTTACCTTTGTGTTCCCTCTAAAAAGATTCAAGATGCAAAGAATCTTTATCCTCAGCCCAGCCATATACATGCATACATCTGGGATTATTATCTGTGCATATATCGTCTCCCTGAACCCCATAGACCTACATTCACACAGTTGCTAAAACAATATACTACAAAGTGCTCACATTGACCAGAGCTGAGCAGGCACCAGCAGCCTGAATTGTTAATACAAGACAGGATGGATCCCTGCTTTCATGATGTTAACACCAAGTTCTGACCCAACCACTGAGACTCTTCTGACCAGGCAACGTTTTTCCACTCTTTCATTGTCCAATTTTGGGTCCACTGTAGCTTTACTTTCCTGCTCTACTCTGACAGGAGTGACACTCAGTGTGGTTCTCTCCTGCTGTAATGGTGTGGGGGACATTTTCTCGGCATGCTTTGGGGCCCTTAGTACTGAATGATTAACATTTAAATGCAACAGCCTACCTGAGAATTGCTGCTGACCATGTCCATCCCTTTATGACTACAGTGTACCCAGCTTCTAATGGCTACTTCCAGCAGGATAACACGCCATGTAACAAAGCTCATATAATCTCAGACTACTTTCTTGAACATGCTGTACTCAGAGGGCCTCAACAGTCATCAGATCCCAATCTAATGGAGCACCTATGGGAAGTGGTGGAACGGGAGATTCACACGAAGGTGCAGCCAACAAATCTGCAGCAACTGCATGATGTCATCATGTTAACATGGAGTCTGTGAGGAATGTTTCAAGCACCTTGTTGAATCTATGCCCTGTAGAATTAAGGTAGTTCTGAAGGCAAAAGGGCGTCCAATCTGGTACGGACAAAGTGTACCTAATAAAGTGGCCAGTGAGAATACTGTACGGCATAAAATGTGAAAAGGCCACGAAGACAAGACATGACAATGCAAGAACTGAATTTAAAAGTACAGACAGTGCTGTACAAATGTTATCAAGGTGATCATATTTATAATATTAAAACTCGGGTCTTTCTCAGTTATCCCTCGTGTCACATGGTTCTGTGCTTGACCCTAAATGCTCCTAACCCTGAATCGTTTAGCATCATTATTCAACTGCAGTATTTATGGAGGACTAGGCAGCATTTAATCAAACTGGAAACTGCGAGAGGTTTACAGAAGGGTAAGCCAAGAGAAAACCAGCATTGCTTCTTTAATAGTTATGCCCCATATAATTTGTGTACCAGGTCCCTACCGCTCATACAGTTCCTGGTTACGGAGCGTCACAAATTCCTCTCATGCTTGGAATTCAAGATAAAACTAGCATAGTTTGTTTTAGCTCCATATTACATTTCTCTCTTGCTGTTTGTCCCAATTAATGCCCTCAATTCACTTAGACATTTTGGTAGAGACTAGTTATGAGCCAAAGGCGGTGTTTACTCCCAGTTACATTAATCATCACGTTTAATGAGAATGTGCTTTTAAAGGCACATTTGTTGAAAAACGGCAGCAGTAGCAGAAAGAGCTGAAGCTCCGTCAGACCATGGCGTCCTGCTAGCATCATTTCTCCCAGCCGCCTTAAACGTTGAACCAAAGTCACGCGTGAAGCAGGATGTTCTGCACTGGTGTGTTCAGCCAGACAAGCAGTATCTGATAAAAATAAAAAAAAAGGTTTCTGGTATTTTACTCACAATGTGGGTTATTAACCACATTATTTTTAGCAGTGTTTTCTTTTTTTTGCTATATTAAAGCTTTTCAGATGTAAAAAGAGATTTAAATGAAATTGTGCAATATTGAGAATTGTGTCGCACAGTGGCTTTGTGGCTCACATCTGCAGGGTTGTGGGTTTGAATCCCGCCTCCCCTCTATGTGTGTGGAGTTTGCATGTTCTTCCACTGATGCATGGGCTTCCTCCCATAGTCCAAAAATGTGGAAGCAGGTGAATTAGTGTCTTTAAATTAAATAGCTGATTGTGTATGTGCCCTGCGATGGACTGGCATCCTGTCTGGGATGTGCTCATGCCCTGTGCTGTCTGGGATAGGCTCCAGGCCCCCCATCGCTCTGTTTGGGATAAATGGATGGAAGTAGCTCTGTTGTTGTGGCTAAACATCCTAAATGCCTGATACATCTCCAGGACTTCATGGTCCAATGCACCGTGTGCACGTTCTAACAGGGATGCCTCTGTGTCCCGATCCGGTCCCTCAACCAGCCATGCTGAGCGCAGAGAAATCCTTTATGGAAGAGTCATCTTATGATTTTTCCCCAGTAGCAGTAAAGGCAGGAACACCTGTGTTCATAACTTAGGTATGACCTTCAGGCTGAAGGCTGTAGCTGACAGGGAGGGATGCATGTGTGCGTGTCGTTCTGCGTTTGTGACAAATGTAGGGAAGACGACGATGGAAACAGCTGCAGTATTTCTACAGCAAACAAGCTTCTGACTGTAGCAATAGCTGTTCAGCCGTAACAAGAGCACAGATGCTCTTGACCCAGCGATACATAATGAAACCTAATCCTCAGAATCTGCTTAACACATTCGGCTGCATTTATCCGCTGTAGGGCGGCCTGGGTGTATTTGGGACATGGCGTGTGAGCTGGGGATGGCTAAGTCGTGTCACCGTCAAGTACAGACACAGACACATAGTTTCTGTTAGGGTCTGAGTGTGAAGCGACGGTGTGTCTCTGCTCTCTCTCTCAGCCGACGGGCCGGTATGTCAAGCCGGATCCACCGCGGGTATGTTTGCTTGGAGATGAGAGATCAGAGTTGTTTTAGTGGGAGTAGACAAGGCTATGGATCCCTTGCATAATGTTAGCCCGCAGTCTGGAGGTCACGAGAGAGTAATTATTAACACAACATTAGCGTCGGCCTGCTTCTGGATAAGATGCCTTTCAAACGCTGAAAGAAGCAACAGCACATTTTCCAGATGCTAATCTGAGAACTCTCTTGAGTTACGAAGTTGACATTTTGCTCCTCGCTCCCAGGCTGAATGCTGGTGACTTGTGTTTCATCCTCTTCCTGGCATTTCTGTCTGTTGTTTAGTTCTGCTTGCTCCTCTCATTAGCGTAAAGGATTTCATCTTATCACTGTGTGCCTTTCACACCTGGTGTGTCAGAATTAGTGCCACAGAGATGAGGCAGCAGAGAATTTGTTTCCCAGGTAAAAGTAGGTGAAAGGTCAAGTATGAGTTGTAAAATTATAAATGAATTTTGCTTCAGTTTTCCATCCCACACCACTTAATAAGTCCTTACCCACAATGCTTTATTGGTGACAGTGGGAGCCTGGCAGCACTGTGTTGATAAACACACGGAATTCTCCGGAAGCATCGTTCCGCCGTCTCAAGTAGGCCTGTCATCTGCCTATGCTGGAGACTTAAAGATGTGATACATTTTACATTTTATATACTTAGCAGACACTTTAACTCAAAGGGACACACATTTTTTTAGTAAGCAGGGGGAGACGGTCCCTACAGCAATTGGGGGTTAAGAGTCCTGCTCAAGGGTCCAGGGAATGGTTGTAGAGATGACATATTAACTCAATTCCCAGGCAGTTATTGCATAATTATGGGACTTCCCACAGTAGTAAGTGTTGGAGCACAAGTCCCCAAGAGATGTCTGCCTGTGGGTTGGTTCAACTGTGTGCATGACATTTGCAGCTCACATACTGTGAATTATTTTTAAGGAAGTGGTATGAACAGGGAACATCTGTAATCTGGATCTATAAAAAAAGTCGCTTGCTGATTATTGACCCACCCATCATAAACTGCTAAGTAAATATGTTGCTTTTCATATTATAGATAATACTCACCAGGCTGGCTAACCAGTCTCCATAACTATGGTAACATAAACAAAATAAATAATGCATAAATACATTATAATCACACAGATATGTCCTGCTAATGACATATTCTTGTTAGCTCCACCTATTTATGGAAAATGTTGTTGTTTGTGAGTGTGTGTGAGAGGATTCGGTTTATATTACATTATGGGGACCAAATGTCCCCCACAATGTAATAAAAACCTCTTTTTCTGACATTGTGGAGACCATTTTTCAGGTCTCCACAAAGATCTGTGAATACAATCGAAAAAGCAAAAGTGCCAAAAGTCTCATATTTGGTTATTTATGATTAAGGTTAGGGGGTGGCATGGTGGTGCAGTGATTAGCACTGTTGTCTCTGCCTGGGTCACATGTGTGTGGAGTTTGCATGTTCTCCCCATGTCGTCGTGGGGTTTCCTCTGGGTACTCAGGTTTCCCCCCACAGTCCAAATACATACTGAGGCTAATTGAACTTGCTAAATTGCCCGTAGGAGTGCATGTGTGAGTGAATGGTGTGTGAGTGTGCCATGCAATGGGCTGGCCCCGCATCCTGGGTTGTTCCCTGCCTCCTACCCATTGCTTCCGGGATAGGCTCCGGACTCCCCGCGACCCAGTAGGATAAGCGGTTTGGAAAATGGATGTATGGATGATTAAGGTTAGGGCTGCGTAGGGGTCGTCATGTTGGGATTAGTGGTTTCCCTATAAAAATGAATGGAGAGTCCCCAGAAAGACATATATACAAACCAGTGTGTGAGTGTGTGTGTGTCTTCTAGGTTGGGTACTGAACCAAAGCAGGTAATTGGTAATTGATACTGAAACTTATAATTCTAATTATATTAATGCAATTCATAAAATGCAATTAATTGTTTTAAAAAATAATTTACAGAGACCTTTATTCAGAGAAGATGAAGTGGAAACAGCAGGCCCTGAATTTTGTGCATTTTATAAGCAGGGAAGGCATTAATCCCGGGGTTTGGAGCCCAAGCGCCTTTCTGGGCACTTGGTTCCAGCAGCAAGGCAAGAGATACAGTCTCAGGGGAGGAGGCCCTCTACAGCCGCACAGTGTCGTGTTCCCGCCCGGCCGGGTCCCCATGAAGGTCCATGCCAAGATACAGCCCAATCTCAGGACTCCGTGCTCCTTCTTTGGACACTTTTCAATGGAGCGTGAATGTTCAGGAAAGCCTGCGAGATAGTCCGCAGATGTCTCCCGCTACGGTCCAGATGGAGCCTCTCCGAAATACTGCAAGGTGCCTGCGGTGGGCATGCACACTGCACTGGGGTATCCCGTCTTTAGTCTCTCAGAGGAATTTCATTGCGATTCTTTGTTCCTATTTTCGAGCTCCTCAACCTCATCTTCATTCTCATGACCCATAACTACAGCTGAGGCCACCACAACTAGACCTTGGCTCAGAGTCAACAAGAAAACACTGAACTTTATGACTAAACCTTTTCCTTTGAGTTCCTTTGGATCAGTGCTTGAAGTGGGAAGAAACAGGTGCCGGTACTCCCCTTGTTATTCAGAACTTATGCCCAAAAAATGTTCCTGGTATTCTGCAGAGAATAACAATAACAAGGAGATGCCAGTATTGGCTATGGGTGAGTACCGGACCACTTTGAGCGCTGCTTTGGATCAAGCTACGCTCGCTATGTAAGATTTATGTTTGGTTCCGCTCACAATGCGTCTCACGTCAGGCTTGTTTTTTATAATGTGATTTGTTACTTAATGATGTAGACCAGGCCTCAAACCCTGAAAACCTTTAGCAGAAAGGTTAAGCTAAAACTAAGCCCTTAGCCAAAGTTAGTTTCGATCATTAAAACTCAAGTGCTAAACTGAGAGCAACGAGAGCGCTTAAACTTTTTATTCATTTTTTTTATCTGAACGTCTGGTTGTCATTACACGGTGTGGGAGAAGATTCCTGCCATTCTAGCGGGAAGCGATGTTTTATGACAGAATGTGGTCTGGCAACGATGGAGAAGAGGCGGTCACCACAGAGACGCTGTGCCCGGCGAGGGAGGGCCAGTGCTCCAGCACGCTATTAACTTGCATCGCAGAAGCTAATTTAAATGATGGCGCTCCCGCCCTCCTCTGAAACGCGGTCTTGGGCTGTGGCGGTTCTCCAGCGCCCGCAACCGTGACACCATGGAAACGCTGCCTTGGAACCGTATCCTCTGGCGCTTAGGGAGGCCAGCGCCAGACCGACTAGTACAACATACTATTTGTTACGGCACGAGGACCCCCCACAAACATGAGGAACGCGAGCAGGAAGACACAAACAAACGACAACATACAGTATTCAACGACAAAACAAAATACATCGCGTCATATCGGGAAAAAATATGCAACTTTCCCCCCTCGCATGTCTCAGTGTTCTTAATTAAACGGTCAATTTAAAAAAAATAGTTGTGGAAAGAGTTGATGTTTAGTGTCCTTGGTGATAAATGTACACCAGATGGAAAATGAACGTGACTTTAAGGGAACAATCGTTCAGAACGCAGAGCCCGGGTGCCTGTGGACGCTCAGTGACGTTTTCTCTAGCAAGTACTCTGCCCAACATTTTAAAGGCTGCAGAGAAATTCTCTCAGAATTAACACCCCTGTTGGCAGAGTCTAATTCTGAATTTCACATTTGTACCGTGCAGTTCCTGTCCCCTGTAAATGGGAGTGTGTGTGTGGGGGGGGTATTTTCACTGGTGGCAGAACAGAAATTCTTCACTGCAGGATGAAGGTAATCATTAAAAAAAGACCTTTAATTATTGTCAGTCTCCAGCAAATCCAATCACCAGCCCTACTCCCCAGAAATGAATACCAGGCTCTCATCATCACTTTTTCTCAAATCCTTTTCCTCTTCGACATTCTCTAAGATATCCCTCTTTTTTACCCCCTTCAGATTCCATCCAGCAGTATCTTGCGCAATTTGTCATGAATGTTTTTGATTGATGTAATTGGACAGGCTTGATACGCTGACCTGGAGACATTGAATGGTCATTATAGTTTCCAGTAAAACCACATTTGCTGTGAACAATGAGGCATGCTGCTCTGCAGAGACTCCTGTCGCCAGCTTGCCATTAGCTCACGGCTTCAACACAAACGTGTCTATTAGTGTTGATTGGCTTCCCGTGTCTTTGCCGGCTCCTGTACAGTGGTTGGCCTATTGTCATGGTAATGATAGCAGGCTAGAGGGAGAAAAAAAATTATGGAAATTTAGAAGTTCATTGTAACCCGTGAATCATAGTATGGGATCTAAGTTAGTGATTTTTTGATCGGTCATGACACACACCCCACCAAAGGTATTACTAAATGGTTGGCGAGAAAGCAGACCTCGGTCAGGTTCAGCACGGGACAGAGCTGTAATGCTGGCTTCCACAGTGCAACCGAGATCAGTGTTTCGAATCCAGTCCTTGGGGACCCACAGTCAGTCCAAATTTTTGCTCCCTCCCAGCTCCCTGCCAGAGAGTCCATATTTTTGCTCCTCACTGGGAACTGAGAATATGCTTAGTGTTCGCAGTGAGGCTGCTGTCAAATGAAATTTTCCAAGTCTGCTTATGTATGCATTGTATCATCCATCGATCCATCATCCAAATGGTTATCCCGGTCAGGCTGTCGGAGAAGCCTGGAGCCTGTTCCAGGCAGCATAACACTGGCTGGGCTACACCCTGGATGGGATGCCAGTCCTTCACAGGACATTTTTTGAACCAGTGTGTGCAAAATCATAACAGGTGTAAACACATCTCCCTGAAAACTGGCTTTGCTCAAGACTCACAATACACACGGATGCTATAATGATTCCCTGTTTGCACAGAACCCGAAAGACATTGTGCTGCTGAATCCTCCAGACAGGACATTATGCAGCAGTAACCTCTTCAGAGTTCAGTTACAGTACTGTGCAAAAGTCTTAGGCAGTCAAAAGAAATGTTTAAAGCTATTTATCCGGGTAGAAAGTGGACATTCGCTCAGAAGAAAAACACAATTTAACATTAGAACTTGAAAATTAAAAGTCACACAATAAAAACTAGTAAAAATTTCTTCTCTTCTCTGAAACGTTACTTATATCTAGTTGGACGGCTACTGTAGATGAACACCGTTTCAGGTCCTAATCCTCTCCTCAGGAGCACCTCAGCTGTTCCATGTATCTGTAAAATTTCAGCACCAGCTCACTTAATTTATTTAATTGGTTAACAAAAGTCGATTTTCAATATTGATATGAGGTGGGCTAGTGGTCGAGTCAAAAACTACATGGGTGTATTGCATTGTTGCTGGGAAATACTGGGGTGATTCTCGCAGACGTCTTGGAATGGCTAAGTATGCACACTTTAACAGGCATAATAGCATAGTTATGCGTCAACATGAACCATTTAAACATAATTTTCTTTGGCTGCCTAAGACTTTTACAGAGTACTGTACTTCAATGAGCTTGTGTTATGGTATAATGACCCAGAAAGAACACACAGGCTTACTCTCACACAGGCTATCTGTATATCACACCTAAGTAATAAACATAAATAATAGACATGTTACTATTACTTGGTAAATGGTATTTTCTGTCATTCTCCAGAGAGGTGACTATGACACGCTGCATATTATGGTAAATACATGCTCCCTGTGAAATAATATAGGATGACGGTTTCATTTGTGGAGGCACCATTCTGCAAATAAAATGGCAGGGCTTCACGTGTGTATTGGCATTGGCTAATGGATCTCAGACGGTTCTTGGAACGGGCACTTTTCTCACAATAGTGTTTTAAATGCATGGCGGGTCTCTGTGAAGAGCACTTATTGTTCACTGCACGCTGCGTAATGTGGAGACTAGCCTTCAAAGTGTGGGGATGAGATGACGGCCTTGGATTGGCCAAGTGCTTTAAAACACCTGCTGGATCTCCTCATCGTGGGTCCGGTTTGGTTTAGAGACATGAAGGAGGATGTGAAAAAGGCATCCTGGCAGTCGGACTTGAGCATCGACGGTCTTCCGAGGGTGTTGGAGCATGGCCTCGCTGCAGATATGCTCCAGGTCACTTTTGTGATGTCAGCTGCCCTTTGCGGAGGCCATCCCAGGTGGCCAGCCTTACCCAAACACATAAACCACCCCATAATCTGGCCTCACCTCAGCCCGGTCAGTGTGATAGACAGAACACAATGCTTCAATAATTCATCTCTCAGCCCCCTTAATTCTCAGAGCTTTTTGTTTGAGTGGCTGAGATCTTCTTTCATTAGGAATTGATCAATGATGCTGTTGATGTCAGGCTCCTTGGTGGCACTGCCCTGGTTCCTGATGCTTAAACCGGCCAGAGATGATGAGGCAGTTACTTCTCTTTTTATTAGTCTTATCATGGTTTTGTGGGAACATCCACAGCAATACTGGAGGAACTGAAACCAAAGACTTCATTTGGGGCTTGTTTAATCCTGTATTATCGTTATTATTTCTTTGTTAAACATTGCATCTAGCAGACAATTCCAGCATTATGGGTATGGGATTTAGACTCATATTGGCAAAAAGGAGCATGTACAAGCTTAGTGTCAATTTTCATAAATTTTCATGTGACCTCGTGGGTTGAATACAGACATTTCCTCTATTCATAAATTCATTTACATGTTAGAAATACACAGCATTACATCAGTATTATGATTGTGACATAAATCAGACCTTTGTATGGAATTGCTGTAATGTGGCTCACAGTTTAACTTATTAATATTTTACATTAACATGTATTACCGTGACAGATGGATGGATGGAGCCACCTTAGATACAAGAAGGACATTAATCCAGAATTTTGAGGCCTTTTTTAAGTTTATGACAGTAACTAGCAGTAGGTTATATGAGCTTGTTCAGCCAGACACACAGATACACAGACACAGACAGACACAGACAGACACACAGACAGACACAGACACACACACAGGCACAGACAGACACACAGACACACAGACACACACACAGGCACAGACACACACACAGGCACAGACAGACACACAGACACACAGACACACACACAGGCACAGACAGACACACAGACACACAGACAGACACACAGACACACAGACAGACACAGACAACAGACACACAGACAGACATAAACACACAGACAGACACAGACAGACACACACAAACAGACACACAGACACAGACAGACACACACAGACACACAGACAGACACACACAGAGACACAGACACAGAGACACAGACACAGAGACACCGACACAGAAACTCAGACACACAGAGACACACAGACAGACACAGACACAGACAGACACAGACAGACAGACACAGAGACACACACACACAAACAGACACACATACAAACAGACACACAGACATACACACACAGACACACAGACAGACAGACAGACAGACACAGACAGACAGACACAGACACACAGACAGACAGACAGACACAGACAGACAGACACAGAGACACAGACACACAAACAGACACACACACAAACAGACACACAGACACAGACAGACACACAGACACAGACAGACACAGACAGACACAGACAGACAGACACACAGACAGACACACACACAAACAGACACACAGACACAGACAGACACACAGACACAGACAGACACAGACAGACACAGACAGACAGACACACAGACAGACACAGACAGACACACAGACACAGACAGACACAGACAGACAGACACACAGACAGACACACAGACACAGACAGACACAGACACACAGACACACACACACAGACACAGACACAGAGACACAGACACAGAGACACAGACACACACAGACACACAGCTTACTCTGTGGCTCACCGTGCAGTCAGGCCAGCGTCAGCGCATTTGAGCAACGCCCCCCTCCCCCATTGTTTTACGGTACCTCCCTGGCCCCCCCCATGGTTCCTGTAATGATCTGCACACACCCACTGCTCAGGGAAGCGCCATGCTGTCGTGTTTCCTGTAACACATCACGCTTCACGGCACGACTTGCCGCTTATGGGAGACCGCGGCGCTGTACTCGCTCACGACGGTGCGCAGCTCAGGGCTCTGCTGGTGGCCCTGGATACGCCACTAACTGCCCATTTCTCCACCTCCCTGAACATAAAGTATGTGGGTGAAAAAACAATCCATCCATCCATCTTCTAACCACTTATCCTGGTTAGGGTAGCAGGTAAAAGAATATTGTATTATTCCATTTTAAAGACACAAAATGTGAATATACTGTAACAAAGTTTTTCTTATTGTTTTCTTTGCTGTGAGGGCAGCTGGCCAGATAGTCCTGGTCTCTGTATTTCAGGTTAAACAAACACACGTTCAGTAACTCTGAGGCATCTGTGACACCCCAACCTTCCCCTGGATAGGTCCTGGATGCTTTCTCCGGCCATGACAACTCGCGGTAACCTAGTATCCCCCACCCCACCCACACACACACACAAACGTGCGGCTGGGAGACGCCTGTGGGTTTGGGCTTATGCCACAGTCCATTGGCTGCAGGGGAACATTCACAAGCTTGGATCGGCATGTGTGTGCAGACGCTTTCCTCGAGCTGGAGGCCAGCTTAAAGCGGATGGTGACTGTGTCTTATGGCAGCAGACAGCTGCAGTCCCGCGACAGGAAGAATTCCGTTTCCATGGCTACAGCACATCACACCGGCAGGTAGTGCATCGCGTCCAGGTATGTTACAGGTTGTGATGTTTTACTGTTACACACCTGGGGCTTATAGGTAGAACTATTCACAAGACGTTTTATACAATCTCCTTCCTTAAGTATGCGTCTGTGTCTAAACATGTGTATGAGTTTGTGTTTTAGGTTGTGTGTGTGTTGGGTGTCTGATAAACCTTACCAGATTGGGGCGTGTATTCAGGCAGTTAGAGGTGATGGGGACAGTCACCTTGTTTTCATGACTGTTTTCATGAAAGCACTGCCTGAAATGTAATGTTAACGGAATTGGTGCTTCAGGTCTTTCAGCTGAGAATTCCGTGACAAGCTGCGTTATGAGAGAAGCGGCGGCAAGAACAGAGAAGCTGACATCAGGAAGCAGGCTGGCTTCAGCGCAGAACCCGGCTGAAGTTAATGTTGCACATTAGCCTCCGCCTGCTGCCCCAGCAGTGGGAACGCCAGCAGGAACACCCCGTCTGGCGTGGGGTGCGATCAGCACGCTCCAGCGAGTCCGACAGCAGCTCAGGGCTGGCAGCAGCCTGCCGCTCCTTCCCGCTGTAACGGCCACAGTGTGAAACCACAGCAAAGGAAGGCCTTTCCCGGCTTGGTCATAGGCTCTGCCGTGACTCCTGTGAATGGCCGCACTTCTGCCGCCCCACTCCCCTTCTCACGCTCCTTAGCGGCCCCCAAATCAATTTGATGAGCCGACCCTAATTCTTCATGAGCTTTTTGGCCAGTGAGCCAGGCTGATCCAAGGGAAGAAGTGCCGAGTATTAATCCTCTATGCGGGAACCCCCCCCCACCCAGAAGCTGCACCTCGGGCTGCATCAGAGCTCCATTCAGTTGCGGTATGCTGAGCATAGACTGGGATTTATCAGATGTGTGGACTGAAAGGGAAAACATAATGACCGGGAAGTCTGTGTGGTACATGAGGGATGCCTTGAGGATGGACAAAATAATAAAGGAAGGTTGGATGGATGAATGAATGGATGGACAGATGGATGGAGTGATGAAAGGATGGATGGATAAATGGATGGATGGATGGATGGATAGGGTTTCACACTCCATTGGCTGATATGTGTGACTTTACCTTCAGGAAGGATAATAACACTGTGACAGGCTTGTAAATATATTCAGCAGAGGATGAGAAAAGAAGGAAAACCCCAGCTGTTAGTCAAAACATCAAACAACATAATACTTAATTGAGTCCTGCTGGAAAAATTAATTTAAAGATGTCAGATTAACAAGACAATGTAAATAATCAGTGTTGGTAATGCCAGTAGAATATACAGAATGAATGTTAATGCAGGAAGGTTAAAATCACACGTTTCCCTAAAATCGGGGAAATAAGCTTTGCCGTGGATGTAGTTTTCCTTATTTCCTGTTTTACTTCCCTTCCTTGTTGTTTCCTGTTGTGACTTCCCCTTCCTCATTGTTTTCTGTTATGACTTACCTTAATTGTTTCCTGCTGTGACTTCTCCTTCCTTATTGTTTCCTGTTGTGACTTCCCCTTATTGTGTCCTGTTGTGACTTCCCCTTCCTTATTGTTTTCTGTTATGACTTACCTTAATTGTTTCCTGTTGTGACTTCTCCTTCCTTATTGTTTCCTGTTGTGACTTCCCCTTATTGTCTCCTGTTGTGACTTACCCTTCCTTATTGTTTCCCGTTGTGACTTCCCCTTATTGTTTCCTGTTGTAACTTACCCTTCCTTATTGTTTCCCATTGTGACTTCCCTTTCTCTATTGTTTCCTGTTGTGACTCACTCTTATTGTTTCCCATTGTGAATAACTCTTATTGTTTCCCGTTGTGACTTCCCCTTCCTTATTGTTTCCTGTTGTGACTTCCCCTTATTGTCTCCTGTTGTGACTTCCCCTTCCTTATTGTTTCCTGTTGTGACTCACTCTTATTGTTTCCCGTTGTAAATCAGTCTTATTGTTTCCCATTGTGACTTCCCCTTCTTTATTGTTTCCCATTGTGACTTCCCCTTCCTTATTGTTTCCTATTGTGACTTCCCCTTCTTTATTGTTTCCCATTGTGACTTCCCCTTCCTTATTGTTTCCCGTTGTGACATCCCCTTCTTTATTGTTTCTCATTGTGACTTCCCCTTCCTTATTGTTTCCTATTGTGACTGCCCCTTCCTTATTGTTTCCCGTTGTGACATCCCCTTCTTTATTGTTTCCCATTGTGACTTCCCCTTCCTTATTGTTTCCTATTGTGACTTCACCTTCTTTATTGTTTCCCATTGTGACTTCCCCTTCCTTATTGTTTCCGTTGTGACATCCCCTTCTTTATTGTTTCTCATTGTGACTTCCATTTCCGTATTGTTTCCCATTGTGACTGCCCCTTCCTTATTGTTTCCTTACTGCTCTAGTTAATTATGAGCCCCGTGTAAAGCCACCCACGGTGATGTCGGCTGTTTAATGTGGACAATCAGAGATTAGAGGCAGATGCTGCCTGACCAGCCTGTTCTGCTGCAGGAGTTTGTAGGTATCAGCCACAACCTCCTTCTGATAAAAGTGTTCACTGCACTGAGAACCACAGAGGACCTTGGGTGGAACTATCAAAGGTGTAAAAGGTAACAATTATGAATACAATGCAGAACACTGCTTTTAATAAAATAATAAATGCTATTGTGGCACATGCCTCCCACCTCTGCAAGCAGGGTTCAAGTCTCCACCAGGGGTCCTTGTGTGTGGAGTGTGCATGTTCTCCTTGTGTTGTGATGCTTCCCCTCTTTGTCCAAAAACATGAGGTGAATTGAAGTTACCAAATTGTTTGTAGTTGTGAATGGTGTGTGTGACCTACGATGGGTCGGCGCCCCATTCTGGGTCATTCCCTGCCTTGCGGCTGTAGCCTCCAGGGAAGCCTCTGGACCTTGCGTAGGACCAGCTTGTATGGAAAGCGCATAGATGGATATTGTGGCATATGGAGACCCAGTGATCTTTCATTATTTTCCAAATATTTCCCGTTATTTTAAGCTGAGGTTTTACAGGAGTGATTCACGTTATGTACCTTGCCGGAAGGTTGCAAGGCTGGCAGTGACCTTAATCCCTTGTCCTCTACCCCTAAAATGCAAATATAGTCAGAGTGTATTTTATTTTGAATATATGCTCAGTTTCAAGGGAAAGGAAGCGAATGAGAGAACACCAGCTGACCCTCCCCTCCACCCTGCTCACCATGGCTTCCAAAAACTCTCAGCTGGGAAAAGCTACCAGCTTTTCAGAACCAAGACAACTTGGCACCAACAAAATGTCCTACAGATGTGAAGCTATCGAACCAGCCCTTATGATGCCTGTCTGCACTATATATTGTCCGTCTTATCTCTCCTGTCTGCACTTGTACTGAGATTGTATAAATGTCATTACTCTGTCTGTGCATTGCGATATATTTAATAGAAGTTACTGTGCAATATATGCATTTTTATGTGCAGTATGTATCACCAGACAGGCCAGAACAAATTAATTGTACAAAGCTGATTCTGATTGACGTATACAAAGTACTTCTACTGGACTTGAGACACTATTGCAGAATGCATAGACATCACACCTCAGAGATCCAAAAGTACGAGTTCAGTAACCACAGAATTATGCTGGCAGGATCTTTTGCAGGTACACTTGGATAGACAGAGGAAGCCGTACTTCTATGGTCTGTCTCTCCATATCCACTGAGAGACAGGCTGAGCTGAAATGACTTTGAACGCATGTCCTCTTACGCATTCATGTGCACAAAATGCCGAAACCCAAAATTCCCGCCAGCTGAAATGCACCTTCAGATCTGTACAAGGTCGTCGGCCTTTGTTTCCCTCTGCAGGGTTGCTGTCCAAAAACCATGGCAACAGGCGTGACAGACCTGAAGCCCCCATCTTTGTAGGAGGCAGGTGGGAGTCACCGTTCAGCTGGACCCCAGCTCCTCAGAATGACAAGAACAGCATTTTGGCAGAACTTGATTTTTTGGACAAATCAGTTACGGAAAACTAGAAATATTCAGCAGGGCTTCTTACCTTGGCATTACTTTGAATTAAACTACATCTTTTATTCAAATCAATTTGCATTCTAGTAAAACTCCATCAGTAGTGGCCTGAAAGTACAAGAAATGTCAGTTTAACATCTTCTACATCAGGGGTGCCCACACTTTTTCAGCATACAAAATACTCATAAATATAAAGTCAAAATGATCTACCTACTATAAAATGCAAAATATATATTTATGTATAAAAATATAGAATACTCTTTATTATTATTTATTATTAGTATTAATTTCCCTTTGGCATAAATAAAGTATTTTTGAATTGAACTGGGATTTTAGTTCCTTCGCCTTTCTCTTTCTCAGCTCGCTTTTCGGAGGGAAGTTAATGTCGTAGTTGTTATGAACAGTCCGAAAATGCTGCTCCACATTTCCCTTCTTCGGAATAGCAATGGCCAACTGACAGATGAAGCAAACGCACTTCGAATATGACATGGTGAAAAAAAAACTCCTCCTTCCATTACGTATGGAAATGGTAGTTTTTTAGCTTCTTACTTGGTCCAGCTCCCTCATTCATTTTTATATCCTTTCTTAAGTTTAGTAGAAATAAATTGGAGGCTAATTGGAGGCTAAATGGAGGCGACTCGGTAGCGAGTCTTGCAGCAGCTGGCGTGGTTGAACTTGTCATCCATCCTCGATTTTTTTATGCCATACAATCTATCCAAACTACCTTTGCGATCGACCAGTGATTGACGTATTGGGCACCCCCTGCTCTACATCTTATTAAAGTAAAAGAATATATACAATGAATGTTCATTTTGAAAACCTTCTAAAAACAAACGAATGAGAATTTAAGCAAAGTTGAATGAATGAAATGCTTTTTAGATCATTGATAAAAAGAAAAAAATGAAATACTTCATATTTCAGACAGGGATTTCAGATGTGGTGTAAATGTTTTCTTTATTATCTGTTACATCTGTTTCAAATAGGTTTCCAGACACAGGCTTCGCATATATGCCGGATATACAGTATTAGGATGCTGCTTGGGGGAAGTATCACTGCCTTCCTTAGAGAACACTGGAAGGGCGACCTGGCCATCTGCTTGGGGTAAGCTGCCTACTGTTTGCACACCGTAACGAGGGAAAGGCCGCGGTGATGAGGTGGCAGAAAGACTCCGACTGGGAGGAAGGAACAGGCAGGAGGAAGGAAGAGGTGTGCAGGCTCGTTATGCAAAGGCAGCAGATCAAACCCATTTTTATCACGTTTGGTTTTATGGCGTTGGGGTACGTGTGTAAAATCCCCTCTCAGACTTAGGCGTTCAGACTTGTGGGAAGAATGAACCTACAATCTATGCCCCAAATCACCCCCAGAAACTGAAAGCAAAAGCATCTTTGCCATTGGCTGCCATATTGAAGAATTGTGGGAAATTGTAGACCGGCGAGTTCCCTGTACCATATGCTATATGACTCCAAACATGACACATATTATACGTAGAATCAATTAATTCGGAAATTTTGCTTCGATGTGCGATGGTGCTTGCTTTTGCATTTATAAAAGACTGCTTGCACAACAGTTACTTAAACTTATTTGTTTCTCCAGGTCTTAAGTGGGAGATCAGTTACATAAGCCCTTTCAGAATGCAGTTTCAGAATTGACAGCCGTAAGGTTAAGATACAGCAGCAATACAGATGGGACTGTAATACCAAAGCCTCCAAGCCCTTTCCCCACGTTATGCAAAGCAGCTGACTTAACTGAAAAGGCTCTCGCTTTAGTTTAAAAATGAGCTGGGAAAAATGCAGCTGCCCCTGCTGGACCATATAAGGATGTGCAGGTCGTGCTCTGCACTGGCTACTCGCCCTGACAGGGAGCCTGTGCAACCTCAGCCTGCCGTCCGGAGCCTGGGATTCGGGCCGCAGTCCCACCACGGCGAGGAAATAGGGCCGGGGTGTCTGAGAACAGTGCTGAACCTGGTGAGCGTTTTGGAGCTGTCCCATTACTCAAGGAAAACACACCATGCCTATGCGGTGAGTATTCTAAGGCAGGGGTGGGTAACCTGTTCCATAGAGGGCCAGCCTCTCAATCAGCCAATAATAAAGCAGTGGATCTCAACTCCAGTCCTGGGGACCCTCTGTTATTGGCTGATTGAGAGGCCATCCCAAAAACCCACACCCATAACAGCCCTCTCTGACTACCCCTGCTCTAAAGGAAATACAAATACTATATACTTATACATACCTCTAATATGAGTACTCTAAAGGAAATACAAATACTATATAGTTATACATACCTCTAATATGAGTACTCTAAAGGAAATACAAATACTATATACTTATACATACCTCTAATATGAGTACTCTAAAGGAAATACAAATACTACCTGTATATACTTAAACATACCTATAGGATGAGTACTCTAAAGGAAATACAAATGCTACCTACTTATACATACCTATAAGACGAGTACTAAATGAAATAAAGTCCATGGGTGGCTTTGCTGAATAGCATTTTTATGGTAGATGATATACCAAGATTTATTCTATATTATCAATGGCGTAGTGGAGAATTTGATATAGGGGTGATGGAACTGAAGCAAAATAAATGTAGGGGGGGGTTATACTCATATAAAACATATATATATATATATATATATATATATATATATATATATATACACTCATGTACTCATACAGTACAATCGACAATTAGGTATAAATAATATAAACACCACCATGTTTAATGAACCTGAAAACCACATCATTAAAGGGTCTGTGGCCCCATGGTAAAGCTTTACAAGACACAGTCGTTGTGCAAGGCGGGTGCCTACTCAACGTGCCCCTACGCAGGGGGCAGCAAGAGTGCAAGTGAGCCAGTGACACAATGCACAGGTTCAGCCCCGACTGGGGCTTTCTATCAGGGCAAACATGAGAGGGGATGAGCCTGGAAGAAGCTAACTAGCGCCCCCTTATGTGAGAACTCTGGAGGGAGGGATTAATTCTGTAGGTGCTTAATGAAAATTTTCATCTGCTTAGAGGGCTTTGAAAGTGTTAATCTGCCAAATAAATAAGCCCAAACGAACACAAAAAAACAAAAACAACAGCCCAAAAAGTGGGGTATGAAAAAACCTATAAAATGACGCAAGCCAAGACTTTGTCCTTAGGTGGGTTCATGCAGGTCAGATTAAAGAGGACAGGAAGGCAGCTCATCTGGCTGGGCCGTCCCACTGCCGACGGGGGTCAGGGCTGCAGATGCTCGAACTGGGCTTTGCTCCTCACGCTGGGTGGCAGACGATGCCTCGCCATGCTGGGGGGGGGGGGGCAGCATCTGGCAGGTCGGCCCCCAGTGGACTCTGCCCCCTCCCATCACCGGGCAGGCTGCAAGGTCACTCCCTCCCTGTGGCTGCCTCGCCCGCTGCCCGGCTGTGGCACGTGGAGGGGAGAGCGTGACATGGGGCACCATTAGAAGGGATTACTACGCCACCCAAAATGAACCAGTCAGTCCTCTCCAAAAATGCCAGGCTTTTCGGGTTTCTCATTCTGACGGGACGGCCTACTGCAAAGCATTTCACTGGATTCAATGGGCTGCTTGATGGAGGATTTGCTTTAAAATGTTGATTTAAAAACGTTGATTTATTAATGTGCCACTGATAGAAAGAGTTGATTTGCCCATTGGCCAGTAAAAGAAAGAATCTAATTGGAGTTAATCAGGAGCGTATCTCTGTTCTTCCGACATTTACAAGAATCCTACATCTATGATGGAAGTTAAGCCACAGGTGGATCCATGTGGGATCTTATGAGGGAGGGGCTGACTTAGCAAGCTACAGATGCCACATCTGACCCCTCCCCTTGGCAGAGAATTTTATCACTCGCCAGCCTCCCTTCTGTCCGATGAGGTCGACTAAAAGCTTGGGGATGATTTTGCCTGCCGGAGCAGCCTCTGCAAAAAGCTGTGACCTAGTGACCTCAGACCTGAGTATTGTACAGTTCACAAGAGTATCAAGAGTAACCCTCATGGACCATCTGGAAATAATGGCTTTAAGATCCACATAAACACTCACGGTACCGATTCCCCTGGAAAACCTCTGGCGGAGTGAATATTTTCACTAACCATCGCAAACATTCACGGAGTTGCTGTCGGCTCCCTGTGATAAGTGAAATAGATGGTATATGCATGGTAGTAATTTGCTGCAGATGTTTTTCATGTGGGAAGATGAAATCGGTTGAATCATTGTCAATGTCTATTTGCTTTTCGATTCATTTTTCATCTCAATTACTATTCCCGAAAAGACCCTGCGGCAGGGAAAAGAAAGCGGGAGAATTTTGAGCTCCAAACAAAACTTTCTATTCATCTGCGTGTCGCTGTTTGACAGCTCCCGCCGCCACTGTGACAAACGACACATCACCAGCTACCGCCGGCATTTCATAACTTGTCAACGGTTTGAGAGATTTCTGTTGTTACCAGAAAGGGAATTGGCAGCAATCTCGAAAAAGAGGCCACCTGACTTGCCCAAATACTAAAAGTAAAGATCCAGGACTGGACAGAGAAAGCTGGCGAGTTTCAGCCCTTCCACGGTGGTCATGCTGTTCACATATGACGACACGTCCTCGAACTTACTGAGAAAAACATGGCTGTTTTGTAACCAAGGTCTCTGCTCTGTCAGCTCATGAGATGATAGAAACATTCTCCTTAATATTTAATGAAAATGGATTTTTCTATTTTGATACCTTTTACGTCTCGGAGCTAACGACCGTATGGACGGCCGAGCTTTACTGTTACACGCACGAGGAAATCTTCTTGCTCACTAACTGCGGCTTCAGCAGAGATGTCATGCTGCTCGATTTTTTCGAGCGCGGTTCAATACCGCAGGCGACCACGGGCTGCACCGTTTGTGCAGCGAAACACCCGTCTGGGAATCTCTCTGCAGTTTGCACACTGCAAAAAAATAAAAAAATTGAAATATCGGCAAGCTGCAGCACCCACGCAGATCTCAGACCTCCCTACGGACCCTGCCTCCAGACTCTGCAGGTTTGCTTCTGTGCTACTGCATTTGTGGCTTGAACTACCGGTTCACCGAAAAAAGGGGCACGGTGCAAAATATCATAAAAGATAAAATATTGTAAGGATAAATATTAAACCTTTTATGGGTTTTATTATATTGTAATATGCTTGCATTTAATATAATGTGGGCTTATACATCAGGCAGTTACTTTTATACATAGGTGTTTGGATGAAACTTGTGTTCTCATGTACCCATTTGATTCATCTTCCATTGCTGAAGACCAAGTCCAATACTAAGAACTGAAGTACAGAGGATGGTAAAAACCCCCAAATGTTGTTCTTGCCCCGCCCCACATATCAAGGATACATCTGTCACATCCTCACCAAGTGAAAACAATCCCATGATTCATTGCGTCTCAAGTTCGTTCTTGAGACTCAAGTTGGCAAGACCAGTACAGACGCTCCTCTGATTACGAATGAGATACTTTCCGGACGGCCATTCGTAACTTGAAATGTTCGCAAGTCATTATTCAACATAATTTTTAGAGTATGCGCAAGTACAAAGAACTAGGATATGCTGGGAGTACGCACGCTACGCTGCTGCGCGGCGGGAGTAGCGGTCAGACGTCATACAAGCGCAATTGGCGCGCAGAAAAAATAATTGATGTTGCGGACAGGAAACGGAGCCCAATGAACACAATTTGGACTTACAGTCCTCTTCCTTCGTATGTCTGAAAGTTCGTAAGTTGAGGAGCATCTGTATTAACAAAATATAAAGGTTACAATGTTAAGGGCTTTGCCTCGCCTTCAGAAGAAAGTCAGTCCTTCTAGGAATTCTGTCAGACAAGTCCAGATATGTGTCTAGTGGAATATCATATCATTCTTCAAGAAGGCCTGCAGGCCTTTCAGGGATAAAAGAGTGGGATTTCTGTTTTGCAGTCCAGAACTTCCCACAAATATCAATATTGTTAGGGTCTGGTGATTGAGGATGCACTAAAGGCATTTGAATTAATGTCGGTGTTCATGAAACTTTTTTAATTTGTATGGCAGTATCTATGAAGCATTATCAGCTTGCAATATGGGCAAATTCTGAGGAAATTATTTTGTACAATAGGGTGTATCTAGGCCTTTAAAATGCTCTGATATTCTTTCACCATTTTATGACCACGCAGAGCAGTCATTGGACATAATGACTCTCATGAGACAGCCACCCTTGGCAACGGACACTGTGGGTTGCAGGAATCCGTTGGGTTTCACCAAACCTTAAAGCCATTCAGGTGTAGGGAAAAGGGTGAAAGATGATTCGTGAGATGGCATTTCTTTTTCCATTGCCCAGGGGTTACAATTTTGTGCTATTTTCACCAGGTTATGCGTCTTTCTACATTGGCATTGGATACACGAGGTTTATGAATGCGGCCCTGTTGTGAATTCCAGCTTTGTGAAGCTCACATCATATGCTTTGTCTTTTGTCTGGGTCACAGTGGTGCTGAATCAGTTCTGTGGTCATTTTTCAGGCCGCACCTTTGCGGCTTTCGGTGACTATTTTATTAATTGTCCACCGATCTCTCTTAGTCAGCTTTGACTTGCGACCACTCTTCCTATTCGGCTCTGTTTCGCATGTGCTGTCATGATTTGAGAAAGTCCCCCTTACACATTTATTTATTTTGTGACCAATGCAACGGCTATTCAGACACCAAATATTTGGTCTCGTTGAAACTCTTTTAGTTGCTTCATGTTGCTCAGAAAACTCCAGACCATTTCACCGGCTGTCAGACCTCTTAGATAACATACCGCCAATCAGAAATCATACCTTTGTAGCTGTGATTGCATGTGTGACTTTGCTACCTCAAACTAAAAGTGCCCTTTCATGTAGTTATCCCATTCCCGCTATGCAGATAATTTGTGCTGCTGGGTTTCCAGAACATGGATCAGCCTCTTATTTTCACCTGGAGCAAGCGGAGGTTTTTAAGACAGTAGAACGATGCCAAACTGCCTCATAACCTGGAAGCAACAGATCAGAATCCCAGCAGAGACAGGGCTATATTAGGCCTGAAATGAGACCCGATTGTGGCTTCAGAGCTAGAAGTATACGACTCAGTCAGGCAGCTATGGTACCACCGCCTCCAGGGTTCACACCAAGGAATCATATGTTTTCGGAGACTGGAGGCTGCCTGCACTTACTGGACCCACCAGTGGCCTCATTATCAAATGCTTAAAATTACTCTATAACTGTAAAACTAAACTGCTACTTTTGGAAGAAAAGTGGAAAATGTATGATACTCCGGTTTGTTCCAAATCTGAGGTACAAAAGGACGAACATAAACTGTTCTAGGACATAAAACCTACTTTCTAATGAAGAAAACAATTATTTTCAATGAATTCTGTACGACATGCAAGTGAATAATTATAGGTAAATGAATGACAAATTGCATGTGACAGTATTCAGTAAGCTTACAATAATGCTTGCAGTTATAATTCACTATTGTTCTCTTTTGTGGCTTTTTTCAGTAAAGGATGGGGATGAAGCTGGTGGCACAAAAAATAATTTCATTACAGAGAGATTGTGGATGAAATGGAGTTTCCATTTTGTAGAAACGTTATGAAGGAAATCCTGCTTTGCTTAAAGAAGTAATTCTCAGCTTACCTTGTCTGTCTTCCAGTGCGAAAGAAGAACTTGGTTACAGAGGATCAAAATCTGTGTTCTGAATAGGTTTTGTGGTGGAATTAGTCTTGACTTGCTATTGAAGGGTTAAGGTGGGATTGATCTTTGACTGTCTGAAGAGATGTTAAGTTGGAATTGAGCTTTGACTTCTTGGAGAAACGTTAAGGTAGAATTAGTCTTGCCTTGCTGTTTTAGTGTTAAGTTGGGATTAATGCTTGACTTGCTGGGTAGGGTCTGTGCAGGGGGTGATGGCAAGTTCCAGGACCTGGGAGGCTGGCAGATGTTTGTATCGGCAGCGAGGGATGATACTTATGGGAGAAGCGGAGCCCGCAGCCTTAGTGCCATCTGCCAAAGACAGCAGGTCCTGCAGCACCAGCTTCTCAACTGCCGGCGACCCACAGCCACAGCATGAGCAAGACGTACGGCGGCAGAGGGGAGAGCAGGAGGGCACGGCGCTACCCTGTTTCACACATCGATTACCACAATCGAATTACCCAGCAGCGGCAACAAAACTTCAACACAAAGCTGTTTTTAGGCAAGCAAATCGTCTGCATTTGTTTAGTTCTAAATTAGCACTGAGTACTGAGTCTTCTCTGTTTTCCAAGGCAGAAAATAGTCATGTGGAACAGTATTCTTTATAAACGCTGTGGAAATAATAAAGAAGACACTAGTGACAATCAAAGTAGAGTTAATTTTTTTTGTTGCAGAGACGACAGAGGAGTGTCCTCCCAGCGAGGCCTGTGCTCCTCTTCGTGCTTTTCGTCGTGCCTGCGGTACGTGTGGAAGTGGAGAACAACTGTGGCTGCAGGACAGCGCTTAGCATATCATGAGTTTGCAAGATGCCAAGGGACCACCATAAGGAATAGTAAGGAAATTAAATTAAAAAAAAGCTCAAAGCTTACATAAAACAGTATGTTTCCTGGAAAACCTTAAGACTTCAATGAGTTTTTACGAGCCTGACAGAACCTTACTTGCTATACAGGTGTGTCAATAAACGCACCTGCTTTCTTTAGCTACTCTCATTTTAAATGATGTGTAACTGCGTCGGCGGCTTTTAACGGCTGTACGGCGGCTGTAACCCCTACAGAGTGAGCGACGGGGACGTCAGATCAGATATCAAATATGGATACGATGTCAGATTCCGATTAGCCTCTGAGATGAAAACAGCTGCTGTTTAGGCATGCAATGCGTCTTATTGTGATTGCCCAGGCTGGGAGTACAAAGCGAGAAAGGAGGGATTCAATTAACAACTTTCTGAGTTTTTGGAATTTGCAGTGGAGGATCAGAAGCATAATAAAATATAGAGTATATTAACACTCCAATGGCTTTAAACACCCCAAGCAAAGTTCCTTGTTAGAAGTGTGAGAATAATTTGTCAGACACACTTCTGCTTGTGCAGAACCTCAGCTCCAGCACTGAGGTTGGTAGCTATGCTTCTGTAATCCGAATTATGGCCGGTCAGACATCTGACTTGCTCTTGATGAGAAACACTCCACATGTGAGCTGGGTTCCCTTACATGATTACAGAATGGCAGTTTTGGGCATTTCAATTTCAGAAGCAACAAATCCAGATCAAGACTTTGATTCTGCCAACCAGCCGAGCATAAAGAGTCGCAGTCACAAAGTACTCAACTGCTTTGTTGAAACAAAATCTTGGTCTGAATTTGTAGCTTCTGGAGTTGAAATGCCCAGCACTGTCAAAGGTCTAAGAATTGGGTCTCAGTTTACCTTCAGCATGTCTGTACTCATTACTGACCTACCTGGCCAGCTCTCCTTCCACTGATACTGGTGGTTTAAAGCATCTTGGGTCACAGAATTTTTTTCCCTCATTACTTATTGTATGTAGCATTGATTGTTGGCATACAAGATGCATTGTGCTATGGCAGACTTTCCTTGCGACACACTGAGGTGTCCATTCAAGCTGCATGTATTTCCTAAAACAAACTTCCTTTCTGAGACCACAGGACAGAACCGTGTTTTTAGCGGGGGCTCGCTGGAACACCCCCCAGCCCCCCACAGTCGCAGCTAACCTCTGATGTGGTCTGGCTTGGCCAGCCCGCCCCTTTGATATGGAGAACGACATGAAAAATTGAGAAGCGGAACAAAGTCAAAGGATTTTTCACAAGAAACAAAATAAAAAATACTGGACAGCCCCCCCCCCCCATGTATTTCATATATTTCATCTCCTGCTTGTGTAATGTGAAAAAATATATCATTTATCATTATAATATCATTTATAAAACATTTACAATAAAAATAAAATGACTCTTAATGATTGTTATATTGCTGCAGATATTTCTTTAGCTTTCTCTGATTTCCTCTCCCACCCCGCCACCGCCTGATCCGCCACCGCCTGATCCGCCACCTGTCCAGCACCTCGCTGTCACTCCCATTTGCACAGCACCTTAACACGAGGGACTGGGGCAGGAACATGCCAGAGCCGGCCACAGCTAATGAGCTGGAGCGAGAGGTGACAGTGTAACTCACAGGCCAACCCAGATCATTTGCGGGAAGACATCGGTTCATCGGGAGAGCAGCAGATAGCCAAGCATAAACATTACGACATTAATGGAGGTATAAAAAGTCGCATCGCCTGAGTTTTATGCCGCTCTGACAGCGAAACTGGGAAACGTAGTCTTAATGTATCGTCATTTCGTCGTCCTTAAAGCGCTTGCGTCAAATATAAAGCGACTAATCGTCACTCACATCATCACATGCGTCTCTGATGGCAAAGGACTGCTGTGGCCATCTTTGGTGCAGAATCTTCTAGAATATCCCCGGAGCCTCCACACACAAGAGAGAGTTCCGAGAGACAGCATCTCGACGGCAGCCAGAGTCCCTGTTGGAAGCCCCCATCTCCTCATCTTTCGGTCCCCACACACGCACGCACACAAACACAGATGGTTATTATGGAGCCACACATAAATTGATCATGTTGGAAAATTAACTGTTGCTGTCAAAGGCAGCTGCCAGCCGGTCGCCCTGCGCCCCTCTGACCGGCCGAGCGTGGCGTGCAGCCAGCCAGCCAGATGTTGCTCTCAATGTTGTTGTTCATTTTAAGGTCAGCATCAGACGGGATCTCTGCCATTACTATCTGCTGTCAGCGTTTGGTGTGTTTGGCAACAATGGAATTCAGCAAACACCAAGTAGATATGCTGAAATCTTTACACATACATTAAATGCAGGAACTGTCTACATTCAGGTACAGCAAAATGTCATATTTCCCTAATCATATCAATTACAAGTGAAAATTCTCACGAAACTGGTTATTTCAGTATACAGCCCAATATAACCTCCAAGACAAGCACATGTATGGCATTCTGGGTAATGAAGAACTAAGTTCATTGCATGTATGGCATTCTGGGTAATGAAGAACTAAGTTCATTGCATGTATGGCATTCTGGGCAATGAAGAACTAAGTTCATTGCATGTATGGCATTCTGGGCAATGAAGAACTAAGTTCAGTGCCTGTATTGCATTCTGGGTAATGTATCAGAGTGGCCCACCCTAGCATATGGCTGGACATTGTCTCCCTGCTATCTGAGTGTGATCTGACTGCAGTCACATAACCACTGCCCACTACCCATAATGCCTAAACATTGTAAACAAAGGCTGAAACTCACTACTCAGTCTCTCTGTAACCCAGAAGCCAGCTGGGGGCTTCCTGTCACGTCTGGCATGGCGTTTCTCGCTCACTTCCGTGTCTCCTGTTACACAGCCGCCTTTGAAAAGCCATGTTTTAAACACAATAAAACAGAGGGAAAATCACGAAAACACAAAAACATCAGACGGAGGCTGAGCGCGCGTGGGTGTATTTGTTACGGCTCTTACTGAGGTTATTGAACTTTTTTTTCCCCTTAAGCCACATCCTTTCGCATATTTTTTGACTTCTTACTGTTTTCTTTCAGACAGCCTCTTTATGGTAATAGTTTCACTAATGATATTTCACAAAATCTCTTCTTTCCTGCTATTACTGATTCGAAGGAAAGTGTGAATATAAGTTGATACAAATAAATAACAAATCCATTTATCTTGAAAGCCATTTTATCACCAAGAAAACCAATACAAAATAAAGAATAAAATAAATAACAACTCCATTTATCTTGAAAACCACTTCAACATCAAGAAAACCAATACAAAATAAAGAATAAAATATTTAACTACAAAAATGAAATTGAACAAAAAATTCAGAAGGTACAATAATGTGTCTTACCATAAACTGGGTGCGGCACATTATAGAAATATGTTTGATAGTGCTGTTTCTCTGATTGGCTGATTTCCCATGTCCCCCCCCCCCCCAGGTCCATTGCAGTCTCCACACCCCCACCGACCGGCCGACTTTCTGTGTGTGCACCAGCTGTATACCTGCCCCTGTTTTTCACGTCTCCCCTAAATGTCAGATTAGCATAAGCGCTGGTGCGCCGGGCCACCCGCGGAAAGCGCTAGGGTGTTGGCTGAGTAGGGGCACAGACACCCCCAGCCCCCCCTTACCAAACGGTAGTCTCATCTCCAACAGGTGACATTTCAGAACCAGAGGTGGTGGCACCCCGCTGAACCCTGACTGTGTGCTGTGCTGCAGATCCAAGACTGACCTGAAGGCTGCGCTCTCGCTCCCCACGAGGACATGCCCAGCCACCTCTGTATCTGCAGCCCCCCCATCTTCTCTGCTTCTAAATGAGACATGGTGATGAAGAAAACAAATTAATAGCACCCTCCTTAGCTGCCTGCTTTTCCATGCCTGCACATAACCGTCACGGCCCCCCCGTTTCCTCTCCTTCACAGAGTCTGTGCTGGGGGGGGGGCTTTGGTAATGTGTTTGTGATATTTATTTTAAGTTCTTTCACTTCTAAGAGCTGGAAATTTATAATGCTTCACGTCGCTAAACATCAAACACCCAGTACAGAATTTGCTATATATATACGAATTTGTCTATACTACATGCACAAACATATATATACATACCTATACTATGATGCTGTGTATACTATACTGATGTATGAGTGTGCATGTAGTGTAGGTATATACATATATGTGCAGGTAGTATAGATTTATACATATATATACATATATATGCATGCAGGGGCGGCATGGGGGTGCAGTGGTTAGCACTGTTGCCTCACACCTCTGGGCCCCGGGTTCGAGTCTCCGCCTGGGTCACATGTGTGCAGAGTTTGCATGTTCTCCGACTTTTTGTTTGCATGCACCATAAGAATGCTTGTGAGAGTGACTGGTGTGTGAGTGTGCCCTGCGATGGGCTGGCCCCCCATCCTGGGTTGTTCCCTGCCTCGTGCCCATTGCTTCCGGGATAGGCTCCGGACCCCCCGCAACCCAGTAAGGATAAGCGGTTTGGAAAATGGATGGATGGATGGAATATGAGGCTGCTGGTTCTGCCTGGCTCTTCTATCTCTTCTGAGCTCAGCAGACTTGAGCTGTCAGGCCTTTGAAGAGACGATTCTCCTGAGCCAAATGACACTGAGCCTGGCCTATCGCTGGATGCCCAATTCCAATATGAAAAACATACTCCAAAAAATAAAATCGGAATATTACGTGATTAAATGTTCCTCTCGTTATAAATTACACAAATGACCAATAAAAAAGGAAATCACGTTTACCCAGAACAATCTACAATATTAAAAAAGCTTACTTTTCATTGCTGTTCATAAATCATGAAAGAGCCATTATGTCTCTCTACAGCTTATAACTTCTGTGTTTACTTCAGTAGCACACAGGTATTACAAAGAAGAAAATGCACTCGATTCCATTTCCTCTGGCCAGACTGTAAAGCCCAGCCTGATGTGTGAATACCGTGATCTTCACTAGATAAAATTTATTACTCAGGTTGTAGCATCCTCACTTCATTCCTATCCTCAGATCCTCGATTGAATCAATACTGAAGCACAGATGAAAGTCAATGCAGCCTTCATCCTCAGATAGACACTGCGTGATGCACAATGGATTATTCAGAGCTTTCTCTCAGCTTAAGGTGAATAGAGAAAGCTAGGAACAGACTGCCATTCAAATTACAGTATGAAATACATTCAACCGACAATTCTGCACTAATGGAAACGATTAGAAATACCTTTAGGACCCTGAATCCACCAAGCAATGTACAAAAATCAGCTCCCCAGGTCACAATGGATCAGCTGCAGAGAAAAAGCAGCACAGACCCCTCTCTACTGCACATCCATTTAACGGATCCACAATTAACGCTGACTTGCAAGCCCTCACTGGACCATACGGCAGTTACAATGCAGCTAGTAATGCCTGTTAACAGCACCGTCGGCTGGTTTGCTGGCACTTGTGTCAACTGCATTTATTTACCTAAAGAGTTCATGCTAAGGGTGGCAAAGCAGGGCCATAAACCTGCAACAACTGTTGCCTCCACCTCTCTAACAGCTACTCTAAAATTGAGGTCATGTTTGAACACACATCTAAGCTGGAATTATTTTGGTGACATCTAAGTCAAGTAAAATCATTTCCCCGCGAAAACATGTGGGGGGGGGGGGGGGGTTACTGGGAGGTGCCCTCCCACCCCCTTCAACCGACCCCTAACCCTGTGAATCACACAGCAATCACTTCTGCTTCTCTTTACTGAACAACAGCCCCTCCACCTCTGCAAGGATCTGCAAGGTAGGTGTCACCATAAGCTGTGCTGCAACCAGAGATGAAAAATCACATTAATTAAGAACTCAGTGTCTCCCATAAAAAAACCCAGAAAGATTACCGCCAAGTTCATACAGTCCTCACATAGCCAGGAATAAACAGCTTTTTTTGCCAGTACATTCGTTTATTATTTCTCTCCTTGGCAAATCCATCACATCTGAAGAACAAGCTACCACTGGCTTAACTTCACGTCCTGGTGTGACGGGGTTCGAGGGGTAATTCCCCTAGTGAGAGGTACAAACCGCAGGAGATATGGCCCGCCTCCCCCATCACCCCCAGACCCACAAATCCACTCCTGCCCCAAACAGAAAACAGAATTTATTTTTTCCCTCAATTTGCTGATACTTTTATGGTGCCTTCAGAGAGTTTCCAGAACCCTCCTTTAAAACCATCGCCGTGTTGACTTATTTAAAAATAGATCGAACTGATACCTTTTTTCTATTGATTGACACCCAAAAACAACTAAATGACAACACATTAACTAACAGACGTTTGGCAAGTCTATTAAAAAAATATAGACTTGAAATCTCTATTTGCACTATAAAAATGTAAGACTGATGAAGGCACTGTGCCCAAAGTATTTTTTGACCAATTTAGCCATTTCTACAAAGTTTAAGCACTTGATATAAATTCAAAATAGCTAGTGTCCTAAAGAGCAGGGCTTCTAGCTACTGAAAAGATCAGAGGTCAAGTCAAGTTCACCTGGGGCTTAACTTTTTTTTCGAAGGAAGACTGGCATCGGGGCTAAAGCCCCATGTGATCGACCCTAATGACACCCATACTCATGAGTACAACCATAGTGACCTTAATGGGATCTGATCCAACACACCATTTACTAGCACACTACATGCTGTCTGTTCAGACCATAATTCAAGAAGAACGTCAGTGGGAGTAAGGCGTGTAGCCAGATGGAGAAGGAAGACAAGAGACAAAAGAATTGTAGCAGAAAGCTCAGGATCTGTCCCATAGCCCCTGTTGGACCAGTATCAAAACTACGACTCTACTGGGGAGGGACACCAGCTGTTCTTGGCTTTGTTAATTGCATCCCCATGAACCCATGCTGGCTAGAAAATCAAATCAACAAAACAATCATCAGGTCCTTGAGCCTTTTAAGCTTTTGTGTTCAGCGATGTCTGGCGCTGCGGTCATTCGAACAAAATGCAAGCAGATGCAGACATCTCAGCGTGTTAAACATGCCCAGGAGCAAAACCTACCAGCTGTCAGAACCTTCGAGAAGTACCCGTTTCAAAGCAGCTGTCTGGGTTGGTGGGCTATGGAGAAGGCAACTCTGTAATGTTTAAATTATATACTGATTTATACAGAGGTTTGCCCAGGACCATGTATAGGCCATAGCCATGTGTGTCTGTGTCATTCCTTACGGAGGGAAAGAAAAGAACAAAAGCATGGCCCACTTGTGCTAATTATGGTTGTGGGGGGTCCAGAGCCTATCCTGGAAGCTCAGGGTACAAGGCAGAGAGCAACCCAGGATGGGGCACCAACCTATCACACATAGGCAGAATTTACGCAAACATCACACTTATGGACTATTTGGTAACTCCAATTAGCCTCAGCATGTTTTTGGACTGTGGGGGGAAACTGGAGTACCCGGAGGAAACCCCACAACGACATGGGGAGAACATGCAAACATGTAGAGATGTGTGGAGTTTCAAACCACACAAGGCAACAGCGCTAAACAAAGCAAATCATCATCGTCGTCATTATTATTATTAGTATAACAGGAAATATAGTATACTATAATCGTTTCAATTAAGCGCTTCTTTGTTCTATTTGTTAGTCTCAAAATAGCAAATAAATTTGTCACACAAATTTATACAGAAGGATAATAAACTGGAGTATATATTCCAGGTTATAACGGACAGACATCGTCCTCAAAATTCGCTGCTGTTGCCATCAAAAATACAGCTATCAACTGGATACAAAGCTTTTTTTTCTTTTGGTGGATTGAAAGAACTGATTTATGGTGTGCAGCCAACGGTAGTTCAATGACTACATGTCGATTTCCAGCACAGAACGAACATCTGTCAGGATAAACAAAACAAACACTAAAAACAATTCACAAAAGTGAACAGAAGAAGCGCTTGGGGACCGAAAAGTTTTCGTGTTGCGCGGGTGCGGGGGCGTTTCCTCCCTGCTGGCACGCCGATCGCAGGATCCGCAGTCTGCTGTACGACTCGCCTGTGGCTTCCAGCCGCAATACAGCGAGCAAGGGCACCTGCTAGCAGCAGACGGGATGGACCGGAGATAAACTATATGTAATGTAAATGCGCATTTGAAACGAAGATACACAGTTAGCGGAAATCAAGGACGCCTTAACGCGTTTTTATTCAAATCCTTCATGGACATGACGATTATTAATCGGAGAATAAAATCGTTTTTCAACACAGTTTACCCCTACAGCCATTGCGCTCTCAAAGGAAAACTGATCTAGTTCATAGAAAGTAAGTTAGGATTAAATAAGTGTCCACTCATCAGCTATTAACAATGTCACAGCACCCCCTTCAGGTAACTCCAGAAAACTGTCATTCCTGGAAGCGCTAGTTTCAGTCGCGCCCAGATTCGCCTTTTCTGTGGCTGGACAGTATTTAATAACTTTACGGGGAATAATTCTAATAGTAAAAAAAAAAAATAAAAACTTCTCACGTTTACTTGTGAGTACACAGCAATGGGGGAGCAAAAATGTATAGGAGCTATTTTTTTTTAATGAAAAACAAAGTTATAGTAATACACACACACAAAGGTATTTTGTAAGGCCAATTAGTCTAAATAAATTGACTAATTTTTTTTCTTACTGCGGAATAAAACCAGCATAACAGAGGAAGAACGTGCAAACTCTACACACAAACAGCAAAGGCTGGAGTCAGACGCCATACCCTGGGAGTGTGAGGTCATGGAGTCGCCACATCACCCGTGTTGAGGGGCCGCTGATCTCACTTGACAGAAACCTCCCACCTGGGACAATTCCGCTAATGTCTACAGAAGATTCTTAGGTTGCCATGGAGAGAGAGTTTCTGTTTACCCAACAAAGGCTCCCTTGTTACCATCAATTCCATCCCCTTCCTTTCTGCAGATCAGGTGAAGCTTCATCCGGAAGTTTCTCTAGATTGTCTGCTGTAAGGCTGGTGTGTTAATTTTACGGGATCTTTGGGAGATGGAAGCAGACAGAGGTGCTGTGAGGAGCGCATCATGAAACAGGCAGCCGCCACCCTCTCCTTTTAAACACAACTTCCCTTCCAGAAAAATATACAAACATGGACACTCATCCCAGAGGTACATTGCATATTAAAATTTATACTTTAATACAACAACATCTGGCTGAATGAGGAGCGTTGTTGCCTCACATCTCCAGCGTTGGGCTTATAAATCCCACTTCTGCTCTGTGAAAGTATGGAACTTGCATGTTCTCCTGTGGGCTCCGTCCCGCAGCCCAAAGGCATGGTGTCTCCAAATTAGCCACATAACATTGGCTGCGTGCCCTGTGACGGACTGACCTCCTGTCTAGAGTGTAGCCTGTACTGGGCTGGCCCACCTGTCCAAGATAAGCAACAGGAAGATGAAAGGCTGGAGATATCAGATCAAATCTGCCATTATAGTCATGTTGCATTGATATTTTGTTGGTGGCAGTCTTGTGGACGATTGTTACCCGCAAGATGATGGCTGAAAAAAATACAATAATATAACTTGATGATTCATGCCCTTGGAAAGAAGATCCCCTCCAGCTGTTCCCATGACAACATTACACACTGGACCGTCTTACGGCGAGATCTGCAGAAGATCTCACATGTGATGCGTTGGGTTCAATCTGTTCTTTCTGTCTTTTTAATAAACCGGCTGAGATGAGTCATCCGGCCCCCCTTTTGGCCCTTGGGGACCAAATCGCATTTAAAAATGACAAAAACGTGAACACCATGCAGAGCATCCCTTAACGCACCCTTTAAAGTAGGATGATGCTAGAAATTCCAAGTGTAGGTGGAAAAAAAACGCAAGAAAATCCTGGGCTGTCCTCTGGCGGGTGCCGCAGCTCTCGATGCGGCTCGGCTGAGACAGCAGTTCACATGGTGCGTATAACGAGCCTGCCAGCGCTCCTCTGACACTCCCTCGGATTTGCCAAGGGAGTAGCGAAGGTCCGTACAATCAGCAATTAAGTGGATGCACAGGGGCTGAGTCGTCAAGGCAACGCATTGCAGCTGGGCCTGGAATAACAGTAATGGGTACCTCACTGTAGGATAGGACCGATGCAAGGAAGCAGTGCCCACGGCAGAAAGCCAAGTTTAAATATAGCTGAGTATACTACCCAGAATTCCTCAAACAAGACAAAATCAATAATACAAAAGGGGTAAGATGCACTCCACATCTTACTGGATCAAACCCACTCATTACCCATGATGCAACCAAACGTGGTATCGTGAGAATTCTAATAATATGGTGCTTTGGGGTGGAAGTTACACTGCTAGCAGGGCCCTAGCCTGCCATTCTCCACATGGACTGTCACTGTGTGACACTTTTACTTTGCTGATTTACTTCCACCCAGTGTAGGTGAGTGGGTGTATCTATGTCTCTCTGGAGACCCTGGAGAAATGACAGGCCGCACACAGCCCTGGGCAAATGCTCCAGAGCACATGAATTCGCAATAAAATCCAGTGAGACTCAGGGACACTCAAACCTTCAAAACAAGCAAGAAGAGAACTATTTTTTCTCTTTCACGAAACATTCACACGCCGTGTGCAAATAAGCCAATAAAACTGTGAAAGGTTTATAGAAGCAAAAATGTAATTTCAGTAGTATTCGGCATCATAAAAATGACCACAGGAAGATTCTCCGCATTCCGAAGGGATGCTTTGCTTCGGTACCTTTAACACAGTAAATGTGCTCAGATGTAAACAATGCCCTAAAGAACCAGAACCACATGTTCTCAGCCTACGTGTGTTATAACCTGACAGTCTCAGCCTAATTAGCAACAGAGCCAAACCAGTGAGCCACACAGAGCCCTTCCAGCAGAGCCGAACATGAGAAGGGGACCTGTGACTATCCCCAGAGAGAATGACACATGGAGCATCCCAGCAGGACTCTCTGCAGGCGTACAGGTGGGAGCTACAGCCTGAACACACGATTACACAACCAGCTCGCCCTTACTGGTTCATCTTGTAGATGGGAATGTGTCTGTGCCGGCCAGCTGTCAGCGAAGCAATGCCTTATGGGTAGGATGCCCAGACTGCACAGAATGCACTCTAGTCAGCACAGTTAATATTGATTTTGATGCTAATAAATCAAAAATTTGTAATTACCATTCAAAATATATTATGAAAATGACAAATCTATGACAAAAAGATAAAAGACCAATTTAATTACTGAAGTAGAAGCAGGGCAAGCTACAGCTATAGGCTGAATATACAGTTGCCTAGGGCCCAAAAAAGCTTGTGGGACATTTACTTACACAAAAATGTTCTGAGAACAACAAAAAATGATTGGTTATCTCTCTGAACCAATCAGATTGCACAGGAGGTGGGCCCAAGCAACTAGAGCAAGAAGGACCAAAACATCTGACTTGTTGGTCCCACCTACTTTAGTTGCTTGAACCTACCTCCTGTGCAATTTGATTGGTTCTTTCTGAACCAATCATTTTTTGTTCTGCCCTCAGAACATTTTTTTTTGTAAAACTCCCTTCAGTCCCCAGAACAAGAAATAGATTTCAGAAAAATGAAGCCTAAAACTGTACATGTATAATAAAAAAACATTTATCATTCAGGTGTTGCCTCAGAAGTAAGTAGTTCAAAGTGCTATAAACACCGGCTGAGCCAGGAAACGGTTAAAGGAAAAATGACCTGCAGATCTATAGCAGTATTTCAGGACATGTGAGGTATGTATGGGGCTTTATTTCCACTCATGCGTCTGGTTCACTGTGCAGTACCTTTAACACTGGATAAACACGCACTTCTATTTTTATTGTTGGATTGGTGGTTCTACAAAGTTGTGGACGTCTCTTCTGTGGGGGAAGTCTTCTGCTGGCAAACATGCACAGCACTCAGATGCGCTGATGCACAGGTTCACATGCTGACAGTATGTTACAGTGAGAAACCATAAACACCGGTCTGTAACACGATACAGAAGCAGGGTGTGAAGGATAAAAACCTACATCAGCAGAGATCTAACATGACCGAAAAAAACAAAAACCCAAAGCAAAGGGATAAGTACTGCTTTAATAAAAATAAAATATGGAGGGATTCGGCAAAACACCTCTGCTTGTCTACAATGAGCTTTTCTTACATCTAAATGCGCAGTATTACAGGATCTGTACATAATGACAATGACACAGAGTCCATGATGGCGAATCGGATGGTTTAAGTATCACAGCATAACAATGGCTGCTCCCCCCCAGGTCCAAAGCACCCAGCCAAAGCTCAGGACGACCACAGGAGCATCATCCTAGTGTTACCATAGGAACCTTGAAGGATCGCCCATCCAAAGCATGAGTAGAACGTGGCAAGTCTCACCATGACACAGATACAGGAGAATGTGTTTTTTTGGGGGATGGAAGGATGTTTGGGTAGTACGCTTCTCTAGGGCTGGGGGTTGAATTCTGCTCTGCCCTGTGTGTGCGTGTGGGTATGCATATATTACATTGTGGTGACATGACCCCACAGTGTGTTAAACTTAAAAATAATTTTGATATTGTTACCTCTTGTAGGGACAATCATATAAAAATCTGTGACTGCAATCAAAAAAGCCAAAAGTCTTGAATTTTGTTTGGTTAAGGTTAGGGCTGGGTAGGGGTTAAGGTTGTCATGCTGGGATTAGGGTTTTGCTCATAGAAATGAATGGGGACGAGTACAGATCTGTGAGTGTGCGTGCGTGCATATCCCTGCACACATATGTACAGTTAGGCATCAATAAATTGTTCAAAGCATATGACTGTGTCTGTGTGCCCAATGGACTGGCATCCTGACCAGGGTGAACTGCAGCATTGTGTTCCATACTGCCTGGGATAGATGGAACTTCAGGGTTGAAAGAGGGAAAATGAGGTAAGATATGCAACCTTGGGTCAACCATAATTAAGCTCACATGTACCCTGCAGAATGCTTTGCAGATTTACTAAAAAACAAAAAGGTGTGGTCAAACAGTTACAACTACACATTTCTCTCCAGGCTACAGGTGTGGAGAGACATCAACATGTGCATATAGCTGCAGAACATGCTCAAAAATAGTGCATTAAACAAAAAAACAAATATTCCAAAACATACTTAAGGTCAGGAGAATCATTGGGCACTTATTCAGTCCTAATTTGACCTTAATAAAAACACTACATAAATCTTCCGTAAATTTTTGTTAATTGCCACATACTTATTTGCTACACCCATGTTGACTGGTTGGAAAAAAATGTTCTAACTGCTACAGCTCAGCTGATTGGATGAAAGTAAAATCCGGCTGCCGTGTATCAGGTGCTGTGTGGTGGTGCCCCTCCCACCTCCAGGATTGATGGAGCTGATGGATGCAGTTATGTATGTGCATCACAGCTTGTGACGGGCAGCTGCATGGCCAGTTTACCCTGAGCGAGCTGAGGAGAACCACTCACCTCTCCCTGAATTTGTTGACCTTGTATTTCACGGTACGAAAGAAGCCAACATGACATTTCTTGTCAAACTGTGAAACCAGTACAAGGGTCTATGATGTTACACTACCAAATAAGTATACTTCAGCGTGTCTATTTATAAAACCACATAATCATAGCAAGTACACCTGAGGGCTGTACTACAAAGCCAGTTTAGCAGATTTAAGCGCGACTTCCAGCTTAAGAGGTGCAAGTTTCGCCCTTTCGACAAAAACATATACGCAAACTGCTTTTTCTCCAAAAATATAAAACATAGCCTAATATGAGCTGTCCTTTTGAAATAGTAGGGATGGCCGATACTTCTGAACATCTTCAGTCAGATACCAAGTTATACCAGGTGGGGGTGCTAACGAAAACAATTTGCCAAGCAGGGGAAGGGGGGTAATTTGCTACCTATCAAAACGGTGGCTCTTAGTTAGCATGGTTAGTTTGCAATGCCGACATCACCCGTGTTGTGTGAATGCGGACACACTCCAATCAAGAAACTCAGTCAACTGACCAATAAGCACCATCATAGTACCATTTAAAGCAGACTATAACAGTCAGGATTAGTTAACCTGGCTCTGTTAAGTTAACTCCGGGCATGTAAAACTTGCTTTGTAGTACACCCTACAGCAACAGGAGGAGATTGAATATTGACCAGAATTAGTCTGTATATGGTATAATCAAACGGGTGTCTTTAAGGGCGACCAGACTTTACCACTTTAGGAAACAACTGTACCAAGACTACTAGAAAAACTGCTTTCAAAAGGTGAAAATACTCATCTGAATTTATTTAAAGTTTTAAGAACTTACGAGTTTGACACCGGAATAAAAGCATGTATGCCTAACTTGGAGAAATCACCTTAATGCAAAAAATGCACTTATCCTCCGTAAAGTGGACATCAACTAAAGATGGCAAAAACTACTTTGAAGTCAGAGAAAGAAAAATAAGAGGAAAAAAAAAAAAAAAAAAAAAAAAAACAGTAAAATCAGTTCCTCTTTACATAGTGCAGATGGAGAGTAAACCTCAACTCATCCTTGGGCTCCAGTGTAGATGGATTCCTGTTTGGGAGTCCCAGTGTCATTGCAGGCTTCTATTTACCTCAACAGCACAGTGAGAACCACACCTTTACAGCTCAGGCAGCCCCTGGTAACTCAGCAGAACAATGGTAATACACCAGAACCAAGCACCAGGGAGCAAGTTCATACTTTCCTGTACCTCACTGCTGTTACTGATCTTTGCCATGGACACAGAGCAGCTCCGCCCCTTTCAAACACAGTCCTCCTTAGCCACGCCCACCAACAGCATAACAGGGGAGGGGCGGATTTAAAAAAAAAAACCTGGCTTGGATCATGCCGGTCCTCCCGCCAAACCAAGGGCTGGTAGGAGGAAATGAAAAAGGCGGCAGGAGAAGCCGCATGACGTGACCCCCCCCTCGGGCACGGCCCTAGGTGGGCAGTGGGTCGTCGTCGCCCTTGCTGCACTTGCATTTGCAGCAGAGGACGAAGGGGGTGGCGAGGAGGAGGAAGGGTGATGCGACGAGGAGAAGCAGGCCGAAGCCGGCAAAAATGCCTATTACCTGGGAGGGAGTGGGAGACAGAGAGAGCGAGAGAAAGCAAAATAAGAGGGGGAAAGCAGAGAGAGAAGGACAGGAGGAAGAGAGAAGGAAAGCAGAGAGGGTTGAAAGGGGGGAGAGAAAGCAGAGTAGAGGGGAGCAGAGTGTGTGTGTGTGAGAGAGAGAGAGAGAGAGAGAGAGAGAGAGAGAGAGAGAGAGAGAGAGAGAGAGAGAGAGAGAGAGAGAAAACAAGTCATTAGTCATCAGCACAGGACTGAGGGGCTGCCAGTGTATCAGCTGAGCTCCGTCTCCAGGTGACCTGAGCAGAGCCCCTCCTCGAATGCCACACAGGGCTGCACACCTGCAGCGTGCCTCTGCACTACTCTATACCTGCACAAACCCCGAGAGGCTTGCTGCAGAAAAACTCCAGCAACAGACTGCGTGGCTGGTGACAGGAACAGCATGCGGTGTTCTCCTTTGAGGGCTAGAGAGTGTCACCGTAATGAAAACACAAACGCAAAAATGCAAGTGCATACATGTGTGTCAGCAAAACTGGCTCAAGCATACTGCATAGGTAACACTGTCAGAGCACAGAGACTTCCAGTAGGGGGCAGCAGCGACTCAAACTTTACAAAAATGTTCTGTGCTTCTGTTTGGATACATCCAGTCAGTCATCAATAAGGCCAGAGGGCCACCAATCACAGGCACTTCCCTGAGTCACATGACTGCTACAGATCCAAATGTTACGTGAAATACTGAAATGATTTTTGCTTATCTACTGCTCGTTTTAATCTCCAGAGGTGAGGCCATCTGTACGTTTGATTAGATGTGGGTTTCCACAGGAAGCAAAACTGCTGGAGGTGGGAGCCCAGAGTGACAGGAATGCCACCCTCTTAAGGCGCGGGGGCCCTGTCATGGCTCATGAGAAAACACGCTGTGGACGTCTCAGACAGGAACAGTGTAGGACTGAGTCGGGAGAAACGGGGCAGCAGGCCGACCCAGCGGGAGGCTGGCCCCGTCACCGCTCCAGGGCGAGGAGGAGCGAGAGGAAGAGCCAGGCAAGCAGCCCTTTGGCAAACAGACAGCGGGTGCTGCTCCGGGGGCGTCCCCCAACCCACCTGCGTTCGGTGCCAGATGACCGAGGCGCGGGAATGGCCCAGCTTGTTACGACACGGGCCCTTGTCGTAGTGTATAAGAAGGAAGTCATCCTGTGGTGAGAAAAGCACCATGTCAGTCTCTGGGCGGTCGTGCGGGGGGAGGATGTGAACAGACCCAACACCCACAAGGCACAGGCTACATGTATTCGGCAGATGGTTTTAGCCAAAGTGACGCACATTTTGGAGAAATCAGGGTCAGAATGTCCCCGGAGCAGGTGGGGTGAAGGGCCTTGTTTAAAGGCCAAATGGTGAGATCATACTGCTGACCATGGGATTTAAACTAGCGACCTTCTGATCACAAGTACGGCATCCCAACCCACTGAGCCATAGTGCTTCAGACTGTTGGCTTAATCTCCCACACCAACATTGCTGGTCAGGTGATGCAGTAAGTAGGTTATAGACGGAAAGGTCTTCTCTCCGTGGGGTCTGAGAGAGAACATCACCTGACCCTCGCCAGCCAATCAGAAGAGACGTGGCCACTCACATCCAGCGATTCCAGACAGTACCAGCAGAAGGCGTGCTTGCAGTTCTTGCACATCATTTGGGCGCAGCCCTCGTCGCGCTCGATATACACCTTGCACCTGGGGCAGCGCTTGATTGGCGTGTCCTCCTCAGTCTTATAAAAGGGATTGCTGCGGGGGGGGGGGGGGGGGCTGTCATTTTCATTTCCTACAGCAAACTGATTTCCCTAAATTATCATTCAGCAAGGTGCTGTCAGTTGGCATCAATCATTACAGAACATGAGTCACTCAGGAAGGCAGGAGGGTGACACAGGCACACGAACACAGGCAAATTCACTGGAATACTAACGATGACTGTCCGCAGTTTTCAAGATGATAGCTATACAGTATAAGGCAGTATTTCAGGGTGGAAGGAGAGCAGCAGACAAACCACCTTTACCCCATGATCATTCCTGGGGGGGAGGGTCATGTCACGGGTCCCCGGCCACCCAAACAGAAGCCTACTTTCTGAGGGAATGTGCCCCCAACAGGAACACAACATTCCCCAGGAGAGCCGTCTCCCTGATGAGTGAAGACCGGGGCACCATCACATGTCTGAGTGTAGCTTACTGCCACCTAGAGGCTGGTCACCCTCCTTACATGTGTGCAGGCCAGCGAGAGGACAGCCCAGCTGGAGAGCGAGGAAAAGATGTTTCAGGGAACGCTAACAGACCTCTGTACTGCGGTGTAAATGGAAAGGGGCTCCTTATAATTTAGATTGCCGATAATGTGGATTAAGGCCCAGAGCTGGAATCTTCAACTGGAAGCTTTGCACTTTGACCTTTGCAGATGTCAGAAGGTGACATCTGCATAAGGTGCAAGACTGACATTGTATCAATTTCCCTTTAACAACACTGTCAGGTAACAATCAAGAAAATCAGTCTGACACTAAGCATGTTGCCTAGTCAGAGACCGGTCTGTCATTTCAAAGCAGCAACGAGGGCACCCCCACCTGGTCTCCCCAGGCACTGAGGCACTGACTGGCAGGTTCTCCTTGCACACCTGGCCCGGATGGCAGGCTGCGCGGCACGCGGAGCAGAACTCCAGGCTGCAGGCAGAGCAGCGGACGGATTGTGCCCCAGGGGCCTCTGTGAGGTGGCACACAGCCTGGCAGGATGATGATGGGCACCAGGTCCGGCACGGGTCTAGCAGAACTTCTGCAACACCAAAAAAATGGACGTTACTCACTGGCACTAAACTGGAAAGGCACCAGTTCAGTGAACATCTTGTGCCAGAATATGAATTTGTACACTATGCTCATCCAATAAGGGGAAACTATTTACTCTGCAACTGGTAATAGTTGCATGATCCCTTCTACAGAGTGCCAAAGGTACCCGACCTGCACCAAGCATCTCCCGTCAGCGAGTTTTACGCCTGGCATTGCTCTAAAATTACACTGACGATAATGAAGAATACAGCCAATCCCCTTTAAAAGCACTATTAAAGCCATTACTTTGTGTTTTCACAGTAGACAAACCATTGTATTGCTGACATACAGTATGATAACAGGTGGCGTTTTACTTCCTGAGTAAACACCTGTCTGATAATCATATAATCTGCGTATTATTTGCAAGACACAGAGGCATTCTGAAACCTGAAATGAAGAATATGGCTGAAATCAGTTAGAATTTCTCCTGGAAAAAAGGTCAAGCCAGGACAATGTCGTTTTTTTTGGTCTCCCTTTCTCTCCCTCCTTTCAACTGCTAGCCAAAGAGGGCTCTGTATGTATGTATGAAGCGTTGACGTGCTTAGGTTGCAAGAGGGACGACAGGACATTTTGGGTAATTCTGAATCATATTCCTTGAAAGATTAGGGGGCAGGTTTAGACTGAAGGCTCCCATTACACACGAGGTCAGGAGGCATGAAGGCACAGCGGCGAGCAGGAAAGCGACACGGGTCGAGTGGGTCTTCCTGCCGTAGGGCCACCTGGGGTGACAGCTGTCTGTAAAGAGCCTGCGAGGGCATGAGGTCACGACCCGGACGGGACCTGGAGACAACGGGGTCGCCACAGAAACAGACCTACCCCTCTCAAACTGCAGTTTCCTGAACCGCTGCATAGTTTCAGCAGGAACCATGCATTCGATCTGCAAGGCAAGACCAGAGAGCGCATGTCAGAAAACACAGGCAATGCAGCAGGCAGGAACACTGAAACAGCCTTATCAAATAAATAAATAAATAAATAAATAAATAAATAAATAAATAAATAAATAGCACTATCACTATTGTCACGCCACCGGGCGAGGTTAATCGAAGAGCAGCCAGTTAGGCTCCGTATGGGAGCGCTATACAAGCGGAGAGTGCGCGATCTCTCATTGCGAAGTATTTGCCTATGTCCTATAGCAATACCAAACGTTGTCTCGTGCCATCCCCTGATTCCTTACCTGGTCCGTCTGTGTACTCCTCACCCTTTCTGCTTTCCTTCCCTAGACCCAATCCCGCTCCTGAGTCTCCCGTCCTGCCTGCCCTGCCTGCCCCTGGACTTCGCGTCTCCCCTTCCTTGTGTCTCCATGTCTTATGCCTGTTTGTAGGACTGACCACCCCGGCTATTGACCCCAGCTATCGCCCCACGACCACGATTCACGTCTCGCCCCTTCAAACTCCTCTGCTTGGTCGATCTAATAAAGATCGTTCTGTCCCACAATTCTGGGTCCTTGCTTCCCTTTGGGGGATCGTCTGACAACTATCATCAGCAAGCCAGTCTACTAGGTGTGACGGCTTTTGGGATACAACGCAGATAAAAAATACCTCATTTTCCAGAAGATGTCCTCGCTTTGGACAAGCAGAATCTGGACAGCTTATCGCAGTTTCAAGGCCCTCTTTGATCAAAAGTTCCACATACTGTTTTAGGCACTACAGGGACATGGGAAAAAAAATACTAAGTGTCACACTGTGCGTCCCAGGTGAAGCGAACTCCCACACAGAACGATCTACTTATTCAAATGAGAAATGTAAGTTTGAACTGAACATCAGCTATAGCGCACCGGCCATTCATATGGAAGGATGAGCATTTCCTGCATGCATTTGGGGTGGAGACCCCTAGACATCAAACCCTTGTGGGAACCAGCTGCAGAACTACCCGCTAAGATGATCAATCAGTTGAAATTCAAGACCACAGTCTCCACTGAGCAATTTACTCATGTACACTTCCAATGGGGAAATGTAGAACACAAAGACAATGAATCCTATGACTGAGGAAGAGGGTATGTGATTACGAAGGTGGCAGAGAGATGGGCAAGGAGACCAAAAGATTATGCCAAAGACAGCTGGTGTGAGGAACAGGACAGTATACCGAGGTACTGTCATAGGGGGAATGTGATGTTTACGCATCAACCCTTGTGTGTTAATGCGCATATCTGATGCACACATATTTTGTCTACCTATAGAATGCAGTTGTTTACTTGATGGTAAACAACTGCATTCAAACAACCAACCAAAATAGGTAATTCTGTGGATGTGGGCTGGATGTGGGTTAAACTCCACCCACGCATCTTATAGCTTTAGTTATGACACGTTTTTGTGCATTTGGAGAGAACTGTCCACAGAGATTAAAAAAAAAAAAAAAAAAAAAAAAAAAAAACACTAATGGGTTAGGTTGCTGATCCATGTTTTTTGCCGTATAAATATCGGTAGTCAACATTTCTCTGTTTATGACAGTCACACATGAACAAACGCCCTCTATGAGATGCTCTTGCTGGGTCACCCATTACCATAGAACCACTCACCGGGGTGCAGAACACACACTGGCACTGGCTGATGGCGGTCATCTGCTCCATGGGGAACTCTCCAAGGCACAGCTTGCAGGTCACCAGCGGGTCCAGGGACAGCTCCCAGTTGGGCCGGTACCTGGTGGGGGTCATGGCGCTGAGCGGCGTCGGGTCCTGGAAGACCATCCACGTCAGGCACAGGTCTGCCACGTCGTTCATTAACGAAGAGAGTATTCCGAGCACCACCTGACTCAAGGACATGTTTTACTGGAACCAGGACAATGAGACGCCCTGAAACACGTTTCTTCACATAATTGATGAAATACGGTCGCAAGGCAGCCGGTCGGATGCTTGTTAGTCTTCTCCGGCCGTACTGGTGTCACCGAGCGAAGGGCAAATGAGTGGGCGGGTATGAAGGAAGGAGCCGAAGGCGGCAGGTCTTTGGTCTGATAAATCTCCACAGCTCACGAGTAACTGCCAGGCAAACTGTAATTCATTCCAAAAGGATGGAACCCTTTATGAATGTTTACTTCTCACAGAAAAAGATTGGGGGGTGGGTGGCAAGCAGTACTGGCTTTTATAGCAATTACCGCAGCTTAACCTCTGAGTGAGAAGGTGAAGCATCATTACATTCAGTCTCAAAAATGCATCTTGAATATTTCTACATACTATTTGTCAAAAGATTCCACTCTGATATTATTAAAAAAACCTCCCACGCTTCTATTAATCTTCCACCTGCTTATCCTGGTTGGGGTCAAAGGAGGCCCAGGAGCCTGTCTCAGGCAGCATAGAGCGCAAGGCTGAGGTACACACTGGGACGCCAGTCCATCACAGGGCCCACACACAGTTATAGTTATGGGCAAATCAGAGACGCCGATTCACCTAAGAGGAGGTCTAGGTGGCAGAGGAAGGACATGAACACAATGGGCAGGGGTGACATTTCAGCCCCCCAACCCTGGAAGGGGCGTGACGATTCAATGAGTCACGAACCGCCCAGCCTCATGTAAGATATGCACCAAAAAGCAGTTGGACTGTGATTGGCCACCACATTTCGTGCATCCACCAATGAGACCACAGCCAACAGATTCATTAAAACATTTTACAGAAATAAGGGGAAGAGGAAGAGTATGAGCTTCTCTAAACTTTTACAACACAGGGCATCTTTAATGCCAGAGTTGAAGATGACTGCTTGTTAAATAGTATATTATTCATGTTTTACAGTAATAACTAAGCTGCTTTGGCTTCAACAACGCGAGTAAGGTGTGTGTGTGGGGGGGGGGAAACAGGTAAGTTGTGAACAAAACATTCAATTTATTTAAATGTAGCTGCAGCAGCACAAGTGCCACTGGTGAGAATTATTACTACACACTGGAACATCAGAAATGAAAACGAAGCTTCTTCACAAGGTCCTGCAGTAGAGTAGAGGGTCAACGGAACTGCAACAGTAACCATGGTTTCCTAGTGTGTTAAACCTCACAAACGATTTACTACACTGTGAAATTTGGAGGGAAAACGCAACGTCCCCTGAATGAGCACCATCTAGTAGTAGAAGGGGAGCTTGAAGCAAAGCAGAGGGTATTTTAAAAGCAACAACACGCTCCATTCATCATTCTGTTCGATTCATGAAGCCATCTCAGTTTACAGGGTGAGGTATATTGAGTGTGTTTTAGTAAGACAACCAATCTTTGGAATCTACCACGCTGCCCTTCAGAGATACATGTTTCTTATTGGAGAGCAACAAAATTAATCTCCAAAAACCCATTACTTCAGGAGGCAACATTTCCTCAGAAACTTCATAAAATGAACCTGAAACAACGTAACGAGACACCCTTAGCACCACAAATAAGAAACTTCCTTACACAGCCACCAAAGAACAGTTTAATATTTCAAATTATCAGCGTCAAGATACAATGGGTGCATCCGAAATTGCATACTTGTTTGCTATGTAGTAGGGGAAATGTAGTACATACAGTGAGCGGTACGTCCCAGTCCTCAGTATGAAAGTGACAGTAGGTGAACGGTACCTGGATGAGGGTACATTCTGCTGAATTTCAAAATGCATAACCAATGGAGTGGCCTTGTGGGAAAGTGAAGTATCCATCGGTTATACTGGAGTGGCCTTGTCACATGAAATTTTTCAGCGATCTGTGCTACAGTAGCTCTCCTGTGGGATCGGACCAGATGGGCTGGCCTTCACTCTCCTCGTGTATCAATGAGCCTCAGGCGCCGATACCCCTGTTGCTGGTTCACCAGTTGGCCTTCCTTGGGCCACTTTTGGTAGGTACTGGCCACTGCATACCAGGAACACTCCTGAGGACCTGCTGTTTGAGATGCTTAGACCTAGTCATCTAGCCATCACAGTTTGACTTTTGTCACTATCGTTCAGATCCTAATGCTTGTCTATTTTTCCTGCTTCCAACACATCAACTCCAAAGACTGGCTGTTCACTTACTTAATATATAGCGGCACCCTTCACAGGAATGGTGCATGGCGTAAATGTTCACGATGCAACTGCGCCGAATACAATTTGGGATTCAACTTGGATTTTACCAATGCAAATAGGATGAAGATGTATCCCGATTTATTAAGGTAGAAAAATCATTTTGTTTTATTAATATTACTACACAACTGGTGTTAATGTTTCTGGGGTCTTTTATTGTGACCTTGCTTGCGTTTGTAAGCTGTTGTGTGCAAAAACAAGCTTTTGTGTCTGTGATTAGGAAGCCAAAATATGACTCCTGGCTCATCCGACTTTTACGGGAACAAAATTGAACCATCCGTATGTTTATATGTCAAAGCATGTTTGGTAATGAGCCGGGTGGAAGTTTATTTTGTTCACTTAAAAGATTTTGATTAAATGAAATATGTTTGGCGGTTTTCAAAAATCTCTCTCAAGAAGTTGCAGTGCTCACTATGGGAAAGTTAATTAGCAAAAACAGTACCTAAGCTGTTAACTGGTTAAATATTGCTATATATTTTTTGTCTTTGCTCATATTTTATGTACATTTACAAGTTTGTCACTATTGTAAACAATACAGTGCAAAGATTTTTTTTTTTTTTACATTAAAAATGTTTTGTTAAGATTTAGGCCTACAAGCAAGTCTTTAGTTTTATACTCTATTCACCATCACCCACCTCTCTCATTATACTGAACTCCTCGCCGGGTCAGAACACCTGAAGTCAGACTGTGGTTACTGCCATGTCTTACGTGGTTGGGAGACGTGTTCAGCGATGCTTCGTGTCATGTCAAATAAGACTGTGCTGCGATAGTGGCGAACTGTATCGTATCACATCGCAATAGTAATTGCTTCATATGTATCTGATGTATTAGGTCATTGGCAATGTGCCAATATGTATATCACATCATCTTAGCGATGCACATCCCTAGTGTATACAGATTATATGTAGAGTATATTATTCATGTGTGTGCGCATATATAAAGATGTGAAGAGACAAATTCTCCCTACTGATTGTATAAGACAATGCTTCCTGCCCCCTCTATCATCCAAAGTGCCATTCCTCCATGCAGGGTGTCACTTCTCACATCTGTCCCAGGGAGACACCCCCACAGAATTATATTAACCGAGACGTTACTCCAACGTGACAGCGCGACTCCTCTGTAATGTCACACCACATGAGCAGGTCAGCTCGGTTTACCCCGAATCTGGGTTAGCAGAAATTTATAGCTAACCAAGACGGCCAGCATGGAGGGTGGGACACACTGATGGAAGTTCCCACGCTCGGGGAGGGGGTCGGGTTTGGCAGGAGTCCAGCAGAGCGCACTGATGGCCCACTTTAGCATATTTATTTTCGGGTTCAGCCTCTTATGTGATCAGGCTGGTTTCAGAAGCAGGTAACATGGCTGCCGCTGTACTGGATCTCATCAGGGACACCCAGGTTCAGGCTGTTATCACAGAGGTTAATACTCACTTCGCAATGAAAGCCTGCCAAAACACAGGCAGTTTGTCCAGCAGGACAAGTAAACCTCAGGATCGCCAAGCTCCATGAAACGGATTATCGAAAGCTTGGGGGAGGGGGGGGGGGGGGCAACTCATACCCCCCCCCCCTCTAGGGGTGCAGGTTAAATGGCTGACCCAGCGCTCAGACCCCAAGTGTACGCGTCAAAGGCGAGAAGGATGGATAAGCAAAAACAAGCATTCCAATGTACTCGTGCAAATCGCTGGAAATTTCCCTGAACGACAATGAAACAGAAAGAATACAAGGTGTTAAAAAGCAGGCCGAAGTCATTTCACATACATAGTCCGTAATTGTCAAAGATTTGTATTGATTATAAAACGTCGCCTCAGGGGCACCCAGCAATTTCATGTTAAATTTAACCAGAAGGTCAATAGATTAATTAGTTTTAAAAAGTCAGTGAGGCCCTGATTAGCTATATGCTAGTGATCGACTCAACAAATACATGAGCGTATTGGATGATTCCAGGCTAAGCAGACAGTTTCACAGCATATTATAATTTTACAGCAACATTATTTTCTTTGACTGCCTAAGATTTTTGCACAATACTGTACAAATGAATGATGAGACGTTAAACATCTGAAGTTATAAGATGATTGATAAAAATTAGATAAGACACATGGAAAGGACCAGCTGGCCAGTAGAAGCAGAACATGATTCAACCTCCCGAAAGCCTTCATTGGCTGGTTATCCCGTGAGGTTCATTATCCCAGTCCATGAGACTAATGAGGAGATGGAGGGAATGCAGTGAATATCTGCATTCGCTGCACCAACAAGGGACCTCAAATCACTGCACTCAACGGCAACAAAGGGAAACTAAATATTATACAAGGACAAGGAGTGGAATGCGGCCCAGAAACAATTACAGTTTAACGAGGTGTCCTCACACGTTGCCTCGGAAACGGGCAGATCGCCATGGAAATGAGGGGAAAACGTTGGGCCTCTGCAAGCGAGATGATGACACAAATTAGAGTATCGGCACTGCTAATTACCTAGGTAGAGAGGGGTGACGTGACCAGAGAAGAGACGATGTCATTACACTCCTAACTTCTTGGTGGCCAGAGAAATCTCCAAAGCTCCTCGACGGATCCGATAACAATTGAATTTGAGAGTCAGTGATCAGCCCGCCATAAGAACTGGCCGTTTGCGCAATGGCGTCGTTTCCAACCCACTCTGTGGTTTCAGTCACATTAAAAACAGAGGTGCACCGATCCCACTTTCTCAGTGCCGATATGATCCTGATATCTTAACAGAGGGTACTGGTCGATATGAGTACTGATCCAGTACCAGATCTCCTTTTAAACTAATAAATTTAAAAAAATACATACATGTTTAAAAACACTTAATTTGGCTACTAGAAACTTACATAACGTACTGTTCCACTTTGCTTGTACGTCTCGTTTTAAGCATTTGCAGTTCATTTTCAATATCTTCCAAATGAGGATATGCAAGTGCCAAATGCTAAAAATGCCCCACAATTTCTCCCACTGGCAACAGCGTCACACTTCGTAGTGATTGCAGCCCCCCTGTATCACAGCCAAAGCTAGTGACTCGCAAACCATCCATTTCTTTCTTCATATGCAGTATTGCATGCAGTTTGTTTAGTGGGATTTTCCACCAAATGCTACATCCATCTCACAAATTTTATTTCTATTTATTTATTTATTTATTTTTTTACACAAAGATTGCAAAATCGCTGTGCTACTAGTCGTTGTTTCAAGTGTAAAATGCTTCCAGATTACAGACATGGTTATTAGTTTGCTTTGCAAACAAGCAAGTCCGCATTTGCTAATTCGAGCCTGCCATATTGGCTAGTTTTGTCATCCCCAAGCCATCATCATCATCATCATCTTCATCATCATCATCCTGCTACCCCAATATACTGGTCCATAACCACACACAATGATCTTCATAAAGGCACTTGTGGCATGAAATCAGTTTGCCATTTTTGCAGAGACAATGTACTAGTGTGTGAAAGGACAGTATCACTGCCTCTAATCCAAAACTGAACATAATCCCAGACTCATTAAAGGGTTTTCACCAAATGCAATACTCCCAAATCAATTAAAATGTCAATATTATACTTTTTAGGACACAACCTTATATCAGGTATGTACAGATTAACAAAAACCCCAGAACTTTAGAATACATTTATAACAAGGCTTTATAAAGAGGTGGCTAGTTTGTGGTTGGGCAGGTTTGGACACCATGCCCATAATGAGAAGGTCGTCAGAGTGATGTCATCACTGCCCGCCTGAGTGAGGCCCTAACCCAAGCACTCCAGGGAGTGTCTGACCCTGCATTTCCATTGTGTTGCTTTGGATAAAGGCATCTGCTATACAAGTAAATGTAACAATTTATTAGAATCTTCACTCTGTGATGCGCCATTTGCTTCACATGTACATCGCTTACGACAAAAGTGCCTGATAAAATAAATGTAATACCTTTAAAAAATTCTTAAAATAGACTGGGAAAAAAAAAATCTCTTCTTCCAGCAACTGCCGCATTTCTACAGGTGAGTGTTCAGCCATGTAAAGGCATCTACAGACTCACAGGAAGAGAGACGCAAACAATCTCAATCACACACAGATACTAAATCCATACTCTCATTTACCCAGTTATGCTCCTGGGGCTGAGGTGTTCTACCAGCTCTACAGCTTGCCTGTCCGGCATCGCCAATCCCATGTCATGCTGTAAGAGTCCCGCGATGCGGCTGTTACAGGGAGCCCTCCCATACCTGTACATGCGAGCCCACTGCTGCCCCCCCCCCCAGTACCCACACTTAAACAGCACGTCCCGACCTAGGGCATTTTGACCTTTTCTGTTAATGTGAAGAGTCACAAAAATAGAAAGCATTTCTGAGTAATGCTTATCCTGCACTGGGGTGAGAGATGGCAGACACCAACAGCAGCATTAAAGAGACACAGCTACATGCCCCGCATGTCCTGGGCCATTTACTCCAACACCGCTGCTGCCTCACACAGCTCCAGCTCAGCAGAAGGACACCAGTACGTGTCCCATCGTTGGAGAGAGACCTCCGGTGCCATTTATTCCAACATCGTGGCTGCCTCTCACAGCTTCGCCTCGGCAGGACGCCAGTACGCATGGTCGTAGAAAAAGGAGCCCCTCAGAGCAGTGATTTTCAACTGCTGGGTCACGAAGTAAGTCGTGGAACCATTTTCCGTGGTTTTGTGAACTGTGTGTTTAATGAAACATTTCATCACCAGCACCCACAGTCAGCAGGTATCATGGACTGTGCATTTGTTAAATAAGCATATTCTCAAACAAACCGAAGCTTTATCTGCCATTTGCACACAAGTTCAGGAACACTGGAATTCTTTTGTTTATGCATTTCTCATTTTGCTCTCCTTTCACACACACACGTAACAGTGGGGTTTAAGTACAGCGTCAGGGTCACCTTTTAAGGGCCCAACAGCTACTCGGCTGAGATCGGATTTTGAACCAGTAACCTTTCAATCACAGGCACAGGGGCCCCCAATCTACTACTTACCATTACTGCAGTACTTAAGAAATGAATTTGGTCCAAAATGACAAAAATGTGGGTTGTGACAATGTGGGTCCTGTTCCAAGACAAATTGGTGACCACCGACCTAGAAAGGCATCAAAACACTGCATCAAATGTAAAAGTTCACCTGGCTCTGTGGCCCTGCCACATACTGGCCCGAAAGGACGCGGTATGGTGAGGAAGGGCCTGCTCACAGCTGAGGCCCCGATGCACATCATCACATGGGGCACAAGATAACGGGCATAAAGTCTTCTTCCATCTCCAGATGGATGCCCTGCTTATACCACTGACCTCTGCTCTTATAGCAGTGAACAGCAGTGAAAAGGAAACAAATTCATTTGAAATGATACAAGCCTAGAGCCACTTGGAAAGTCTGTCACTGAAAAATACAGTGAAGTTTTTAATCGATCTGCTCAGATTTTGTCATTCTGGTATGACAGTCAAGTTGGAATCTCCGAATCAAAAACATATATTTAGCCGTTTTTATTTCACCTGTAGATTTCTCCGTTGCAAGAGATAAACATGTTGAAATGTAATCGAGAAACATGGTTTTCAGCTCCAGTATTTCTGCTCGACACTTAAACGTGCCGTTTTTCTATGGCGGGGGAAAATACCACATAAACACCCTCCCTCGCTAGCCTCAAGCACTGCTGACAGGTCACCTGCGGTTCTTTTTCAATAACCTCTCCTGCAAATCAGAAAAGGCTTATGAAGACACAGAATTCAAACCTGCTATGCCAGGTAGAGTCTTGTCATCCCCAAAAGCCATAATCATCATCGTCATCATCCTCATCCTGCTACCCCAATGTACTATGCTATAATGACATCTTATGGTTACACATGAAGAAACACACTGACCTGCATAAAGGTACTTGTGCCACGAGATCAGTTTTTCCATGTACTAATATGTAAAAGGACAGTATCACTGCCTCCAGTATTATGCAAATGGATGAGAATCAACTACTGTGGTGTCCTAAGGGTTAAGGAAGCGCACTTGTAATTTCGAAGTTCGAATCCCCGATCAGTAAGGCACCATTGAGGTACCCTGAGCAAGGTATTGCCCCCAAGCACTGCTCCCCGGGTGCTGGATTAGCTGCCCCCTGCTATGTTATGACGTCACATATGGGTTAAATGCAGAGGACACATTTCATTGTTGTGCAGTGTGCTGTGGTGTGTCAACAATGACCACTGATCACCAAATTCTTTAAAAAAAATATATATATATATATATATAATTCTAAAAAGCAAAGGCCATTGTCAGCTCCTGTCAGACATACAGAAAACTGAATATACATAATACAACAAATCACATTATTTTGGATTGGCTTTAACAACTGACAGCCTTAAACTGAGATTATACTTTTTTGCGAACTATTACCCTACAGAAGATAGTGAGGACTGCAGAAAGATCATTGAGGTCTCTCTCCCCTCTGTCACAGACATTTACACGTCACGCTATATCCACTAAGGCACCAGCATTGTGCACGACCCCACACACCCCTCCCACACCATCTTCTCCTCCTTCCGTCTGGCAAAAGGTTCCGCAGCATACGGGCCTTCACTGCCAGAATGGGAAACAGTTTCTTCCCTCAGGCCGTCAGACTTCTGAATCAAACTAAATTTCATATACCATTACTATATACTGCATACTCTCTGTCCTGTTGCCCCTTTATTTATAATTTATTGCCGTCTTGCTGCTAGAATACAGAATATGTCAATACTGTATCTACAAAAATATTCATTATCCAAATATCCATTCAAAGCAGCACTGTGACTTCTGTCGACTGCACTGTATGCCGTCCTGTGCTGTAACTGCACTTGTGTATTATCGTGTCGTTTCTGTTCTTTAGTTTGTGCATATTGGTCCTGAACGAACAATGTTTCCTTTCGTTGCATACTGTGTGTATGGTTGAAATGACAAACCTACTTGAATTGACTAGTTCCATATATAACAAAGATCCCACGGAAAAATAAAATAATAATAAAAATACGATTCTTAGCAGATACTCGTGGGATCTCAGGCTCCCGATGTCCTCTCCTGCTCCTTGGGCAGGGTCACACCAGACTAATGGTGTGACGTCCGCAATGTAAACTGCGTGGAGCTCTCCACCTGCTCTCCGCGAGGTGCCAGGAACACAAAGCCATCTGCTCTGGTCCCCAGGGCTCAGTGTGGCTGGCCGGAGAGAAGAGGCCAAAGAGGCTCCCTCGTTCCTCCACTCTTACATTACGCTCTACATGTACCACCTTCACAGCGTCCTGGGCGTCCCAAGCCCTGTGCCCTGTACTTCCTGGACAAGCCTGTACTGGAGAAGCATTTCGAAAACATACTGACAACTTGGCAAATAGTTTTGAAGATGAAATACATTTTCCAAGTCCAAGTCTGCAGCTGCCCAAGCCAATTGTGAGGGAAATGTGGAACTCGGTGGGTTAGGATGCCGTGCACCGGATTGGAAGTTGGCCAGCAGGGTGATGTCACCATTGAGCCCTTGGGCATGGCCCTTAGCCTCCAGCTCCTGGGACACTCCATGCTGATTGACCATGTGCTGTGATCCCCCAAACTTCCCCCCCATCCACTTCTGTGTGTCTCATGGAGAATAAGACAGGGCAGGTGAAAAGATGGGATCTCCATGGAGATCAATAAGGCATCACTACTCTATTAACTAGTGATGCTTCTTGCTTTACAAACGTTCAACTGTACGACTGTGTGCCTATAGTGATGCACATTCAATAGTCGGTTGGATGGATGTTCCACAGAATATAATGCCATCGCACGTTGAGGAGCATCTGTATAGTAAAATGTTTCACCCAGTGTCTAGAGCTATGTTTTACAGACCAATAAAAAATTTGCAACTGAAAACAGAACAAGTAATTATGAGTAAAGAACCTACAGAAAGACTAATTAGTGGCAGCTTGAGATAGAGGCAGAGCAAGGGAGCGAGGCATTCCCCAGAGGAACCAATACATTTCAATGTGAAGCTCCTGCACAAAAATAAGGCCCTCAAAATGGTAACTTGGAACTTAGATGGAGGGGAGTCTGATTCTTCAGCAAGCTCTTCGGGGTAAAGCCATGAATCACAGGGAGTACCAGAAGACGCCAAAAATACAGCACTTTGTACAGAGACCCTCTATGAACCCGCTGCCAAAAGAGCAAGTTGGTGCCACAAGTTTCCAAACCCCCTACACTGTCAGCTCTGCTCATCATGGTTGGCAGCCTTTGTCCTTTGACTATCCATTAGCTATGAAATGTCGCACCAGCTCACTTTAATTTCAGTAACCAGATTATTTAACCAGGAGGAGATATACTCATACATTTATACATCAAATAAGAAGCTGGGTTGACCTAAACCGCAAGATAAACTAATGGGAAAACACAATAGCTGAGGGATGAGAAAAAAAAAAAAAAAAAGTGAAAACCACTTATAGTGATCACACCTGTCTGGGGGGAACTGATCACTAAGCACACGATCATTATAAGCAGTTTTTCCTACTAGTCTCATGCAAATCTCCATCTAATTGACATTTGTATATTTATTACATGAACATAAGGCAACGGAATGGACAGTGTCTATTTCCTGAACTTTACGGACTCTTTCAAAATAAAGTACACCATTTAAAATGCTTTACAGTATTGTACAAATTAAACACAGAACTGTATATATTAAACCACTGAACTGTATAACCAAATATGCTATAATACAGTAACATATATAAAATATATACAGGTTATGCTGCTGCATCCTGTCGGCTCACTTTTTGACAGTTAATCATAAGGTTTCTTGAGTTTATATTTTTGATTGAGAGAAATGTACTCTCTTTTTCCCCCATCATGTTTTCTGTGGATGCAACATTAGCCTCAGGTAGCTAGCCAGAAGCAGACGGGTTACCACAAGGCAAAACAGGCCGATCAAAGTAAAGTAAATTCTGTATGTTGCGACGTATAAAACCCCAACATGGACAACTTGAATGATATAAATTAATTCTTCAATTACAAGAATGACTGTGTCCCAAGCTTTTTTTGATACATACAAGCGATTGATCACTATAATCATGATCACTATAAGTGGTTTCCACTGTGTGTATATAATTTCAGCACATCACAAAGAAAACATGCAGTTAAAACTAGGGATGCACTGATACCATTTTTTTCAAACTGAATACGAGTACCGATGCTCACTTTCTGGTACTCACAGATACCAATACCTAGGGCTGGGTAATCACATTGATATATCGCACATGCACAACAATCTCCAGGGCTTCAGATGACGGTGAAATTTTCCTGGGGGCCAGCTTTTCCCGTACCATACGGACGTTTATTGAAAGGAGCACCCTTTTAATGCAATTAATGTTGAAAAATACTGTTTTATAATTAAATTTTATTTTATAAAAAAGTGCTATAGTCCTGTGTGTATGCTGCAAGCATACCATCCAGCCTCGAACCCATGACCTTTGAGGTGTAAAGTGATGGTGTTGCCTGCTGTCTTGCCCTTCATGTGTTTTTAAATTATTGGTCTTAATTATAGTTGTCGCTGTAGTAGTGGGATAACGTTCTAGGAATACTGGGAAATCTGGACACTTTGAACATTTCCATATATTAATCGTAAAGTTCAGTACATGTTCCTAGAACAAAACATTGTTAGCTGGGACCAAGCAAAGCAAGGGACTAGCAATTTTTTGCTGGAAAAGAAATGTGAAAGCCTGAAAAAAACAATATTGAGACAATCCAAAGTAATGTTTTATAAACACAATTTCGTACCTCCTCTTCATAGTTTAGTAGATCAGTCTGTAGTCCACTATGCTTTGATTTTGTTGTTAACTTTGAAGTATTTCCATACCGTAGACATTCTGTCCCATTTATTTTGCACTGCTCATACGTCCTTACATGGTAACAGTTATAGATGCATCGGCACATTGCCATGACGATGAGTATGAGAACGCGAGTACGGTATCGGACCCACACCCTCATTACAACAACAGTTCCTAGGTGATAAAGGTTCATTATCTGGGGATATCGTGACTGTTTGTGAGATCTGCTTTGATCTTGTTTATCACGCCCATTTAATGACAGATAGGGAGCCTCGTGGGAGAACCTCGAAGCAGCTTCACTCCAGATGAGCCACACACACACAGAGCCTCGTAAAAAGCCTTCAGAGAGGAATCGGCAGCGCTCCCGCACTCGTCCAGCTCATTCCATCTGCCTCTGTCACCTTCTGACCATGAAGAAACAGGACCTGGATCGCAAACCAATGAAACCAGCGAGAGGAAGTAGGCCACTGAAGGAAGAGGCTTGGCTTCCTGTGCGCTGATGTACTTACAGGACACTCCCTGATGATACATACCAGGCAACAAGGAAAACCTCTGAGAGATAAACCTGGGGGGGGGGCGGAGGCAAGGGACCAGCAAAACCAGCAAAAAAACATAACATGGCACGACAAAGTTACTGAAGTGGTTTATCTGTGAACCATCCCGTCTTTCAAAGCCCTGCTGTCATGGTCCCTCATTCTGGGGTTCTTGGCCCAGCTGATTTGACTGCATTGCCCCACTCTCCTTTGAGATAACGCAACGCAAGCATCAGTACTCATACTCACGCGCGCACACACGGTGGAAACTGCTTATAGTGATCATGGTTATAGTGAGACATGGCCAAGACAGTTCAACGCTGGCACATGTTGCTCCAAGAACCAGAGCGCTCACTGAGAAGCCAAAGCTGTGGTAACCAACACTAACAGCTGGCAGGGAGCCAATGAGCAGCTGGCAGAAGAGTTTTTAGAAAAAGTACTTATGATGATTAAAAATCTTAAACGTCTTGAGGTGGCGTGGAATTTGGGGGGTTATAGCTCTGTGCCCCTGTGGGATGAGGGTTCGAATCCTACAGCAGCCAGACATCACTGTTGGGGCCTTGAACGAAGCCCTAATGCCCAACTGCTCCCTTATCCCCAGTGACCCTGTGCTCGAAATCACCTACATAATATGCATGTGTACCATGCACAGCAAGATGGGAAATGCAAAAACTACCCAATTTCCCCACAGGGATAAATTAAATACTGCTATTCTATTAAAGAAAAGAATGATGGAACTTTGCGTCAATTCCTTTTAAATTATTATCCTCCAACAGCTTCCAAACGCTCCAAAGACCGTAACTACTGGCTCAGATTGAAGTAATTTCAATTCATTATAACCCTTTCAACCATTAACATTTTTGTTCCCCCTCTGCCAAAAAAGCATTGCCTTTCACAAGCCAGGCTGCCCCCAGGGAATTCTGTGTATTCAAATAAAGCAATCGGTACTAGCAGAAAGGCTTTCATAGACTCAGAAGGGGTGCGACACCGACATTCTTGTTAGAGAGAGTGTCTGCAAAAAAAGAAAAGAACACAAACAGGAACCGTGTGCCAGAAAAAATTTCAGATTGACAGTTTCATATCCGAGTAGCTGGAACCCAGGGCATACCCTGAGATACCGTGGTACAAATAATATGGACAAATCAGGAATGCTATTGGGAGGACAGAGGTAGCGCAAAGGCGAACAGCGGGATAAGAGCAGGCCAAAAAGAAGCCGTGGCAATGACGCCAAACCCACTTGGACCCGCTCTCTATCAGAATATCTACCACAAGGTTCAGCCGTGCAGGTAGGCTCTCATAGCAGAGGATGACATGCTGTTGGAGGTGATACAATAGTTATTTTTAGACCGGAGGCATTGAATCAAAAGATAAACATTGTAAGTCATGTGACACCGCAGGATGGGGTGAGGGAGTTATGCGGGGGAGAGGGGTGATATGACGAAGGATGCAGGAGAGAGGCTGTTGGGTGCGGTGCCCCCTTTGGCTTGGCAGACTCACAGCACTTCCATTCCAAGGCCTGGATCCACGAAATTGACTCATGGGAGTTTTACTTACACAAAAATGTTCTGAAAACAGAAAGAAAAATGATGAGAGATAACCAATCAGATTGTTGAGTTGGTGGGTCTAACCAACTAGTGGAGGCGGGAACATCCAATAAGATGTCTTGATCCCATCTTTAGTTGCTTGGACCCACCTCCTTTATAATCTAATTGGTTCTCTCTCTGAACATTTTTTGTGCAAGTAAAACTCCCACGAGCAAATCTGAGAAAGCTTTTGATCTTCGAAGCCAATAAATAGTGATATAATGAACATGTGACTTCACAAGGAGAAAGACATTCATCCTTGATACTGGATGGTGACACGATTGGCACTTCCTGTGTCTGAAGTGGCCTAAAGCAGGCGGGCTAATAGCTACCATTTTAGGAGGGATACTTTTACAGAGCATAGGGGCGCCTAGAAAGGCACCTGTGATTTCATTTCACAGGACAATACGGAGCAGATTCAACTGAAAGGAAACAAGAACCCGAAAAATATTCACATTCATCAAAATGCTAAAAAGCACTGACACAAACACATAAGAAATTTACAAACGAGGGGAGGCCATTCGGCCCATCAAGCTCTTTTGGGGAGAACTTAACTAATAGCTCAGAGTTGTTAAAATGTTATCTAGCTCTGATTTAAAGGAACCCAGGGATTTAGCTTGCGCTACACTAGTAGCAAGACTATTCCGTATGAGAAGTGCTTCCTCAAATTCGTTTTAAAATGTTCTGCCGCTAATTTCCACTTATGGCCACGAGTTCTAATATTTAAACTAATATTGAAATATTGAACAGCATCCAGACCTGTTAGAATCTTATATACCTGGATCATGTCCCTCAGTCTCCTTTGCTCGAGGCTAAACAGATTCAGCTCAGTTAACCTCTCCTCAAAAAACATTCCTCTAAGACCAGGAATCACTCATAGACCTACGTTGCACCTTTTCCAAGGCAGCAATGACGATAAAGACATACAAACGCATAGTAAAGAACGTCACTTAAACAAAAGTAAAGCTCAGCTTCATCGTCAGAGGGAACAGAAACACTAAGAAGTATCACAGGGTAATAAGGCAGGAACTTGTACCCATTTAGAGATATGCATGTGCACCCGTGCACTTATACCCATTTAGAGATATGCATGTGCACCCGTGCACTTATACCCATTTAGAGATATGCATGTGCACCCGTGCACTTATACCCATTTAGAGATATGCATGTGCACCCGTGCCATTCCAGTCGGAGGTGACGTGCCAGACAGTGGTGCCCCACTGAGGTTGGCTCACAGCTTGAGCACTGCGGTTGTGAATCCGGCCCCATCTGTGTATCTGTAGAGATTATGTGTTTAAATGCATTTAGCTGGTGTCTATATATGTGTGTGGGTACATGTCCCGTGACAGACTCCCTGTTAAATGTATAACCCAGTTTGTGCCCCAGGGCACGATTGGAGAGGCTGAAACGCACCACAGCTCCACTAAAGATAAGCAATTAATGGTTGGAGGACCAAACTGTTACAGCTAAAATGAAGCCGTTATCGGAGACAGGCAAAACAAAATAGCCAGGCAGCAGCGGTATTTTTAGGCAGCCCCCGCGCTGTGCAAAGCCGTCTGTCAGATTTCCTGCAACCACAACTAGTTAAAGCTAAAATAAAAATGCAAAGCAGGACTGTATTCCCCAGACATTAAAAAGTCTAGAAAAAGCTCGATCATCTAAATTTTTTCTTGCAACATACGCGTACTCCGTAAGCAGAGTTACACACGATCCACCAGCGCACATAAAGCCACAGCTGTACACATTACATGCATGTATGTTGCATGCATTATATGCATTACTGTAGCTTTACACCTCCACTACATACCTGAATCCCACTCCCAGCTCTGGGCCTGTCGAGTCTGTATGTCCTACCAGTTAGGTGGAATAGATCACATTGTATGTGTGCTTGTGTGAGCGTGTGCCCTATGACGGACTCGCATCCCCTCCAGGGTATTCCCCTGCCTCATTTCCCTGGCTTTCCCTGCACTGGACAGACCTAAACGGTATGGAACATGATGGACATTACAAAAACCCACCCCCAAAGCCCATTCACCAATCAGCAGTATACTAAGAATCACATGACCATGAGACTCCCCAATCTCTGTTGTTCAACAGGTGGTTCTAATAAGGCCCACGCAAATGTGGTTTATAAAAATGAATGTGAAAAATATGCCTTGCCCATATAATCCAATATGCCATTGCACTGTACTGACTACTGTAATCTATGAAGACGCTCTAGATCTACTTAATTTCAATCAATACTATCAAAACTAAGGAAACCCATGCTTGTCAAAACTCAATAGTATAATTTACAGAAAAGGATAGGCTGACATTTTAAAGTTGCTAATTAGAATTTTAATGCAATGGAGAGACTAAGCTCAGCAAACTAAAAGTAATTACCTTAGAATTTTAGTTTAATAGGCATAACTTCCCACTCTGTTCCCTCCATTCAGGTTAACATTCTACTTCTTGTGTAAAAGGTTAAAATTCCTACTATTTTAACTCAATTAATTAATAATAATAATAATAATAATAATAATAATAATAATAATAAAACAATAACAATCATATTACACATATGCATCCATCCATGCAGGTTATACAACAGCTTTTAACTTTATTATTATTTGGTTTGCCATGACACAAAATCATCTCTAGTCACACCTGGACCCTGTCATCAATATCAATGCGGTTACGATGGTATTCAGTACACAATTGCACTATCCAAATCCTTAAGTCTGATTTCATTTAGATGGCATTCTTACAATTAAAGTTTGCGACGACCTAAAAGCAATTAAACTAGCGAATAAACAAATAAATAAAATAGATACAAAGTTCAGGCCGCTAAAACAAACCAATTAAAGCAACATACAGAAATATATTATCTGATACTGAAGTACTATTTAATTCACAATTGTGAGAAACTAATTTTAAGTAATGCTAAAGCAGTAATACCGGGCAGCGGTTTTTAACATACTAATAATAACGACAACCAATCAACTGCATATCTTTAATAGCTGGAAGATGTTACTAAGCGCGGAATACGGTGCTGGTGATACTGGTCTTACGAAACCCTACTTCAGCTAAATAAATCATTTTCTACAGCCCCCGTCGACCCCTGAAACTGGGAGCAGGGTACTACCTGAGGCTTAGCCTACCTCGGAATCATAATACTGCGTAAACTGGATCAGCGATCGCTGCAATTGCAGGCGAACAGTCCTAAATTACACTAAACACTGGGGAAATACGGGCTATTTTTATCGCTTTTTTCTGCCAAAACTAAATCATAAATCCGCACAGAGATTTAGATCAATCGGGACAGCCAGTAGCGAATATATTGCAGATTGTGTTCGAGGGCGAAAAAAAGAAATCAAAGAATCAGCGATCGACATTGTATGTAACTTTACCTTTGCATGCGGCTTTGAAGGCGATCTTCTGCGGGAAATAACAATAGACCCCGGGGTCTCTTCTAGCAACTGGGCGCCGTCCCTTTCTAACGCTACGCAGGCATTGCAGTTATATTACCACACGTTACATTTCATGCAATAGCAAATGCTGCGCTGAAAAAGCCCTTCGCAGTGTATATATATATATGTATGTAAGTCAGATCAGCTGTGCGAACAGAGAGACGCCATTTGTGCGAGTTTACGAGCTGGAAATGGCTTGGAAGGAATCGGCCAGTTTGCTATTCTGGGAGGGGGAAAATAAAATATCACCGGGAGCGCCCCTCTTTGGCCAAGGAGCGTTACTGGCAACGCTGATTTTATTGAATTAGGTGCTGGGCTGATGGATCGGACCGGATGACCGATAGGTCAGCAGTACGTGTACTTGCTTAATTAGTCCACAGAAAAAATGATAAATCAAAATAAAACATACGTGCGATTAGTCAATACATTGGTATCATCTTGTGCAACTATTATAGAAGTATTGAAGCTTCATTTAAAAATATAAAAAACAGTTCACTTGTGCTTAGCTCTGTCTCTGGCGTGGCTCCATGCTTCAACATGGTGCTTCCTTCATAGTCCAAACACCAAATTGCCTGTAACTGTGAGCTTACCTACAGACTCAGACCACCAGCCATTCTGAATAGTATATGCAGTTACAGTAAATGGATGGGCTGAATTTCATTATGTGGCATGTCATTTTATGTTTTTAGGTTGTTAGGATTATTGTTATACATCCATCTTTTAATAATAGAGCAAGTTCAGCAGAGTTTCCTCTGCCAATGTGAGCAACACAACATGGCCAGCAGACCAAGTCCCCACAGCAAAGTAAACAGGACTGATGTACTGCCCTCTACTGGACAAAGCCTGCCATGACTGCCGTAATGTGGGTCACAACAAGAATCCTGCACCACTGCATTTCATTCCAACCATTGGGGTTGTCGCAGGTGGTAATTTTACAGTATTTGGGGTAGTGGGGTCAGTATCAAGACGCAAACCTAGTACAGTACGTGTCAAAGGAGGCTACAAAGTTTTCTGCAATGTACTACTGACATACTGTTATACTAAATGCATGTAGTGTGTGACAAAGCAGCACATTCCCTTCCCTGAATAAGATAAGTCAAGCTTTCCCGAGACCCTGCTCTTTTACCCTCACTCTATACAAAGTACAAACATTCAACTGCAGACCTTTAGTGAGGAGCAACAGATTGTTTAAGCCTCACAGTTTTGTTACTGAAGTTCTTAGGAAATTTGTTCTGATTGGTGCAGTAAGAGTCTTTTCCAAGAACAGTAGCATTCACCGAGCTTGGGAACAATCAGGCCTTTTTAACTGCCTATACCATATATATAATACTCTCCAAAGGTCTCAGGCAGTCAAAGAAAATGTTTAAGACTATTTATCTGAGTAATAAGTGTATATTTGTACATAAAAAACACATTAACAATTAACATATGCAACTTAAGAGTAACATAATAAAAGATAATGAATTTCTTCTATGTTTTGAAGTTTATTTTATTTTGACAGACAGCTACATGAACACCCCTTTCGTTAATTTTTACCACCAGCTTAAATAATGAATTAACTTAATTAGTTTACAACCTAATAAGGTACTGAGTAGCTAAGCAATGTGAGGTAGCGTTTCGGGCAAAAATACATTGGAGTATTGGATGGTTGCTACAAATGCAGAGGTGATTTTAGGAGATGTTTGGAAATGGCTAAGATGACACTTTAACATAATATTATAGTTTGAAACCACAGTACTGTGTGTGTGTGTGTGTAAATATAGCTAATACTTAGCGGTACTTACATCTCTCGCATATAGAACATTCTGCATTCAGGCTCCGGAATCAGTATTCCGAGGTGTTGGAGTTTATCTCCGTGCTGCAGCCACCCTGTGTGTGATGTGAATTTACATTGTTTCACAGGAGGAGGTATAATTCACCCGAACTGCAGTGAAAATTGCTCCAGCCACAGTGGATCCCTGCCGAACTTGTGCGAACAATTACCATGCAGCGTTTCATCATTTCAGTTCCCCTACACCTGATTACTGAAGCGTGATGCCGTACGACAGTCTAACAAAGAAGTAGAGACGCTATTAAATCAGAATCGTTGACTTCCTATTAGTTACAGAATTAATTTCAAGATATTGTTTTCAAAGCTTCAAATGATCTGGCCCCTGCATACCTGTCCGACCTGTTAGTCCCTTATTCTCAAACTGGATTCTTCAGGTCAGCTGATAAATCAGTTTAATTTGTTCCACGAACACATTTGAAAATGAAGGAGGATCGGGCCTTTTCTGAGATAGGGCCCAAACTTTGGAACCGTCATCCTCTGTCTATTAGGTCGGCTTCCTTATACCAGAGCTATTCAAACCACAGTCCTTACAGGCTGAGCCTTGCTGGTTTTCCGGCCTTCCTTTACCCATCAGTCAGGTGTGAAGCCTCTGTGGCCAATCAGAATCGACGACCTGGGAAAACTAAAAACAAGGCCTGGATTGGAATCGAGGGCCAGATTGGAAGAGGCCTGATTTATAGATAGAAAATCAAGGGTTAAAACACATCTCTACGATTTAGCAATCCATGGGTCGTAATATATTGTAGCAGTTCTTTTTATATCATTTATGTTTCTGTATTTATTTTTTATATGTATTCTTAGTTATCCGTTTCTGTATCAGATTTGTTTGCTTTGTGGTACCACATCATGTTTCTGCATCTTTTTCTGTTTGATGTCTTTGATGTTGTCAGAAATGCACTTTGATCAGCTGGGGCTGTTTTTAAATGTGCTACATCAAGGACTTGACAAAGACATTCATTGTTGGAAAAATAACATCCGTCTGTCATTTGGACGTAGGCTCATCGTGCTAGCTAGCTAACTTGTCCGATAACGTGAGGTAGTTCAAGACCTAACAAATCACAACGTAGGAAGCTAGCAAAAATACAACTAGTGGTGATTAAAACCCCTATCTTCCAGTTTGTAGCATTGAAATTTAACGGTAGACCCTTCTTTACACACATTTTTTATTAATTAAAAGTTACAGTATGTTAGCATATATTTCGATGTACTGTTAGCTAACTAACTGGCTTTGTGGATGTGGTCGTCATGCTAGATAGACAGTTATTAGTGCTAATCAAAAGATTCAGCATATTCATGCTGTGTTGCTGCTCTTTCATTGTTAATCCAAAACACACCGTTAGTAAAATTGCCTCTTTCACATAAAGGCAGTTAGTTTCAGACCTGACTTTGGTTGTTAATCAGAATCCAGACTCTTTGTGTGGTATGTGCTTATACCAAAATAATTAATTTTAAATAATTATGTAAATTTTCATGTGTGGTATGTGCACATTACCTGTATGTGCCCCCCCCCCCCCCCCCCCCCCGTGGGGGTGGGGGGGCTCTGAAAGGAAGGTACCGAGGGGGCTCACAGGATCATGATGCAGTCTTGGTCATGTGTGGCTCACACCCTGGCAGAGTCACCGGTCGGGGAAATTCACTGTCACATGATAATTACTTTTGGGCCGGGAGAAGACGCTTATATGCCATTCATTCTAAAAAAGGCAACATAATTGAGTTTCCTGCATCATTTTTGTTCCATTGAATGCAGCAGTCTCAGTGGCTGTGACTTGTGACTTTGTGTTAGCTGGGAGTGAATCAGAATGCAGACCCCAAATTTCAGTCATCATGGGCAGGGATAGGTCTCACTTTGGGTCAGAAGTAGATAAAACTGTATCATCTTCATAAACCATTGTGTGACTGGGCCACTCTGGTCTCTGTGGGAAATAATTGTGTCCAAAAGCAGGAGGTGAGGTAATACACATCTCTATCACTCCCTAGCACCGCCGTGGACAATAAATTAAGTGGATATGAGCAATTTGTGATCACAGCCCCATTAGGGTTGTTACAGCGTCAATTAATCCCATGAATACTTCAGCGCACCCCACAAACTGGAGGGTAAAGAAGGAATATTTACACTCAACCCCATCAAATACTTTTACTGTGTCTAAAGAGAGATTCTGTCACAATAAAGGAACATTCAATGCACACAGCCTAAGTAATCTTAACCATTTTTTGTGTTTTTGTACTCTGGTGATGTGTGACCCTGTGTCTATGATGTGTCTGGTAGAGTGATGTTATCACTGAGCCCTTGAACAAGGCCCCTTAACCCCTGTAGCTCCAGGGACACTGTTAGACCCTGTTCTCTGATCCTCACTTGTACGTCCCTTTGGACAAAGCATCTGCTAAATATTGTAATGCATTATGGGTCGTGGTTCACCAACTCTGCTGATCTTTCAATAAATATGAAAATATAATTTGGCTTCATATCCACAGTTGGCATGTAAATAACCCCTCAGGTGAAGATGCTGCATAGTTTTCAGAACCAGTGACGCAGTACGAAGGCTTTTAAGAAGGAAGCTACCGATCACGGTGTAGTTTACAGTACTTACATGCTGCTGATGAATGATCAGTATAGTTATTGAGCCAGTGGTGGATAGTGAGAATTGACAAGGGGTTATACTGTATGGGCCAGGATGGTACTCAATGCACTTCCTGGTTTAGACCTCCCATACCTCAGAACACATTGTTTGCATGACAAATCATAACAATATACAATTTAATGATAGACAAGAAAAGTTACAATGATATGTAAATCTTTGTTATGTGTAAATGTAAATGGTTACATATGAAACAGATAATATTTTCTGATGGGAAGCATGATATTTAGACAATAAACAATACTGCCCCCTACAGTTCATGATTGCTATTGTACAGCTGGTAAGTTACACAGTTATTTACATAAATTTTTTTGGCATAAACTTTTATCCAAAGCAACATGCAAGTAAGAATGCAGGGCCATTGGGAATTAAGGTCCTTGGTCGAGGGCCCAATGGTGAAATCACTCTTGAAGCCGCAACATTCAGACCCAAGGCACAGACCCCTAACCCAGAGAGCCACACATATTTAGCAGATATATTAAGGATCAAAAATGGATTTGACATTTTTGCATAAATAAATAAATATAGACATCAAAAGTTAGGACACATCTAACCAATGAAAGGTTTTTTTGTACTCTAAATTCTCTTCATTTCAGAATAATTATGCAGACCCCAACACTATAAAATGACATTTATGGAACTATGTACTGAGCAAAAAAGTAAGAAGAAAAAAATTGTTGGGGGGGGGGCTCTGTGGGTTGGCACTCAGAAGGTTGCTGATTCAAATTACTGGGTCAACAAAGTGGTCCCACCATTGGGCCCTCGAGAAAGGCCCCTAACCCCAATAGCTCCAGGGACTGGCTGCCTCTACTGTCCTACTATGCCAGTTTCATGAGGTGGCCTCCTGGGATGCTTTTCCAGCTGTCCTGAAGGAGGTCCAACATATGCATTCATTAGCTGCTTTTCCTTCACTCTCTGATCAAACTCCTTCAAAATCATTTCTACTATGTTTAGGTCAGCAGTCAGGTCATGTGATGTGATGTGACAATATCACTCTCCTCTGTAGGCAGCTTAGCATGTCCAAACGTTTGACTGGTACTGAAAATTCAGGGTCACAGAGGGTCTGGAGACTACAAGCAACCCAGGATGGGACACCAACCCATCGCAGGGCACTCACACACACACACGCACACACACACGCACACACACACACACACACACATACACACACACACACACCAATCAGTAACTCCAAATTTAACCTCTCCATGCTTTTGGACCGTGGTGGAAGTGGAGTATAAACCCCATGATGACGTGGGAAGAACATACGAACTCCACACACATGGACATGGACACTTGAACCCAGACCTCAGAGGTGCAAGGCAAAAGTGATAATCACTGTGACATCCTGCTGCCCCTTTATATAAGGACATTTTTAAGCAAATATTGACAAATGAACTTTCATGCCTCGATGAAGCTTGAAATAGGTTTTGTTAAATATATACTAATTTGACACAAGAAAATATATAAAATATATATACTGCCTTATAAAAGTATTAAAGCCATTTAATTCTTGTACACATTTGTCTTTTTAAAATTGAAAATTACATATTTTTTATTAGAAATAAAAGGAAAAGAAAATCAAATACTGAAATATACTACAAGTATTCGTGATTCATACAACCTCGTCTGGAGGTGTCATCTTCAGCCTTTGCACATGGATGTCCGGTGACCCCCCCCATGATGAAATCTGATTAAATATGTGAAAGTGAAATGTGTATCAAAATATGGGACAAATCGCTAAATATGTTTATTTAGCTAAATATGTTTATTTCGCTAAAATAATTTTTGGAGAGGTGAAACAAAATATGGGCTGGAGCCCTAGTGCAGAGGCTCTATCACTGCCTGTGTTCTGTGCATCCTTTTTGTCTGTCTGTCTCTCGCTTCCATGTAATGTTCTTCATTCGTCTTTTTAACACATTTTCTGTCAGATTTGTCACTTCGCAGCTCACACCTGTACAAATTGGGGTTTTCATTTCAAGAAATGCGACAGCCACCTCTGTGATTTCGAGGGAGGGGCCTGGTTTGGGTAGTCAAGTGTCACCTGTGTAAATCAACATTGTTTTCTTAATTGTAAGCATTTATTTTTAATAGTTTTTATTAATATTACTTTATAATTTAAAGTATTTAAATAAAGTTTCAAAACAGAAAATAAGTGGAAATTGTATCTATATATTTAAGGATCCAAATTTTTTTTGCAATGTGCTATACTGTTGAAAAATCATGTTTAAATGCCAAAGTTAATGTCGTCTCAGTGTTTTCCTACTGCTGTAGTCACTTAGGCCAGAAACATCAGAGTGGTTCAGTAGGCTAAGTCTCTGTGCCTGTGATTGGAAGGTTGCTGGTTTTGTGTTACCTTCTTAGCCAATAAAAGTGGGTTGTTTTGTACGGAATAAGTATTTTTTAGGTAGGGGATTTCAGCTCTATAATCGCTGGACTAATTTAATAAAAGCAGAATATTTGATTTAATCATTGGCTTTGAGTTGTAGAAGCCGACGTTCTGCCGGCTTTTTGCTTTGGTGTGCTGTTATTGTTGGTCCATCAGGTACGATTGCAGTTACGGTGGCAGGTGTGTGACCTCGTTTGTGGGAGGGGCCCTGATGTTCTGTCCTTGAGCAGCATTCTGACGCAATAAAATGCAACGGCATGCTGGCATCCACGACCCTCAACTGGATAAACAGAATGGAAGATAAATCAATGGAAATACATACAAACGGCCACTGCTTTGCTGGAATGGATGCCCTGAGCATAAGGGTGAGTGATGCTCTGTGGCAGGGAGCGTCGCTGTCGATTCAGCATTACTGTCCTCCATGTAAGCCCTTTCTCGACCTGTCAGGAGCAGTAAATATACTGAGCCCAACAAAGACTTTGAAAATGGATTAGCAGCCAGCTTGCTCAGGCTAAAATTGATTTACTTTCCCTTCAGCGTGGAGAATCGGCTCTTCCGGTGTGGAAGGTTTATCCGCGATGCCAGAGCTGTTCCTATCTGGAAAAATTGGTCCTATCGGATGTCAATGGGTCCATTAAGAAAGTTAATTCTGACATATGGCATCTCCCTTTAACTTTCTTTGAGGGATTCAAATCGAGTTCTATTATATTAGTTGCTGTTTGCGTTCTGGTTGGCAATCTTCAGTGTGAACCACAGAGTGGATAAATACTGCAGGCAAATTACCAGCCAGCTGGAGTGCAAACGGGTGTTTAAAAAGAATTTATTTTCTTAAGCGCTAGGGTGGCGCACTGCTAAATAGCTAAAGTGGCATGTATGTACAACACCGCCCTCTGCTGGGTGAGGAGAGCAAGGGCATACAGATCAACTCAGGTGAGGATGTCGGAGGAACTGCTCTTCTTGAAAAAAATGACACGAACTGCGCCATCCCCCTCCCTCCGCATGGCTGCTGAGTTGCTGTGCCACTAGGTGGCAGTCCTGCACTGATGTTTGCCGTGGTCCCCTACAGACAGAGATGACCTTACCAATGAGTGCATTTTAGGAAAAAAAACACACACACACACAAAAAGATCCCTATTCACAGAGCATGGCAAAGCCTGATATGCTGCCAAGGAGCGACCAGCCGCTCGCAGACAGACAGGGACACGTGTCACGGACATGTTACAGCGTGTTCGGCACCTCTGAGGGGCACCAGGAGACCTGCGGAAGAGGTGTGCCTTCAATTCGGCAATTCAGAGTGTCCTCTGATATCAGACCCTACTCTGTGTCCTCCCCTGATAAGCTCACTGCTAAGTCAACAACAGACATAGCTACGGCGTCTGGCACAGAGCATTTTCCAGACCAGGAGAACATTAAAGGAAGGAAATATAGGCCTGAGGATGCATTAATTATATTTCAATACAGAGATATGAGATTTCAAAAATGGTTTCGAGTCTGCAAGGACAATTAGAGTGTAATTTATCTATCGATGAAGAAACCAGCCACCGGAAAGGATATTTGTAAGCTAAATTCATAAAAGGATTCATAAATGAAAGTATTTTTCCTTGTGGTATTGCTTTAGTCAGGGGTGAAGATGAAAGTTCTTGGCCCTCTGATAAAATGTTACCTGGTCCGACCCGCTCACCCAATTTTGCAGATAATTTTATGTATTCAGGGGTCCCTATAAAGCACTGCCCCCCCCTGAATCTACCAACGTCTCCATGTCCCCACTGAGGCCCGGGATTTAGTCTAAAAAGGTACGTGAAATGAATTACAAATCATTGGTTTATTATGTAATATGTATGAATGAAGGAGCAGCACCTGGACACCAGAGGACAGTTCAGGCCTAAGTGATAAGTGATTATTAGCCATAAAACAGCAATACTGAGGCGGCAGAGAGGACACTGTCAATGCTGAAGGGTCGATGCCTTAATGAGAGCGGGGGAGGGGGGGTCTGACTCCGCATGACCACAGAAGGGTCTGTGGTCCCGCCGCCTAAGCAGCACAAAGTCCCCTTTCAAGCGGAAGCTCACGCTTTTCAAAGCTGGCCTCCGTTGCCTCCAAAACTCATTTGTGACCCCATGTAAAATAAGCGACCCGATGCATGGACAGCGACCGCAGACCCCGGGGTTATCGGATGAATGCTGCGGGACGCACCGGCAGCGCCTGGCATTTTGAGGCGCCTCCGGTGTCCATACATAATGCATCTGTACCCGGAGTCCAGCAGGCCGCCACCGCCGAGTGTTTCCTGTGACCTTCCAGTCAATGGCACGCTTTGGAATATCTTACAGCAAGTGCTGCATTTTTCATACAGGTAACTCGGGACATGGTGCAGAGCCATAAAACAACAAGGAGGGGCCACCAGGCTTTTTCTGCTGCAAAAGGACCCCCCCCTGTCAACCCTGTCTATCATTATTCTGCATTATTCATAAATAACGGACTCCAGCTATTTCCAAATCATAGACGTCCGGCATGTGTTTTCCCAATCAGCTGGTCTTTGATTATGTTTGCAAGTTGCTCGATCATATGTAGGGCTCTGGGTCTAACAGCCAAGGGCCACAAGGAGCATGAAAGGTCCTGCAGGGTATAATCACAAGTTTCACATGGCATTCTCTGGTCATGCTGTTGCCATGACGATGGTGACATCATAATCGCATTTGGAATAAAACAGTAGGAAGTCACGTTGGGTACAAGTAAACTTAGCCGGGCGCTGAAGCCAAGCATGAGTCCATAGAGAATGCCTCCCCACTGTCCATGTGACTTCTAACGACTTCCATTGAAGCAATATAATCAGCTGCCGCCCAACAGACCAATTCGGTAAATGGCTGCCTTATAGTACCCAGAAATGTGTTATTAATGAATCATATTAACTACATAAAATCGAAACAATCTGTGAAAACGTTGATATAAATTTGTGTACCATGCACAACTGCATATTAGATCAGAATTTTCTTAGGAGTTGCCATTATTGGACATTTCACTGAGACGGAAGCCACAGCTTAGTGCTGTCGCCCACAAAGCCAGAGGCCTGGGATGAGATAAAGACTAGAGCATGCAAAGCATTCTGGGAAGGCAGCAGAAATGGAACAGTATACGATGGAGACCATGCAGGGAGATCTCCTCCTAACAGCCCTGCTGGCCTGACTGTATCACTCCCCCAGTTACTCCATCATAATTAAAATAATCCATCACTTACTGCCCGTCATGCCTTAGATCAAAGAGCACTGCGGGGGCCATAACAGATATGGAGGTGCAGGCTGAGCTATAGGACCGCTGCAGGAAGATTAATCATATGCTGGCGGTGACCTGATCATTTCCAACATGTAGGCGAGTGTATCACACTGTGTGTAAACATATAAGGCAAATATATAAGCCAAATGTCCTTCTTCCTTCTGCATTTCCTCTTCTTATTAATTTACAGGCTACCTGAGGAGAAGACCCTACAACTTTCTGCCGTCCGCTTCAGCATTTCCATTTTTATGTAACCGCTATGGATTTCTGCACCTCCACTGTCCCTACAGTTCCCTTGCAGGACGACGTTCCATATTTTTTCTGAATTACACGGAAAAATCTGAGTTCCTGTACCATTTGCAAAATTTTGGGGCATTTAATGCACGGGATGATTTACTCCATTCCTTATTCCTTTTACAAGCCCATTAACATGATGGCTATTTAACTTTACTGGTATCTTCAGAGCGCACAGACCCCTTTTGTAAGAAAATGGAGTTTTTACGAACATGCAAATCTGAATCTATAGTTGCATTTATTTTCTTGGCAGACAAACTCCAAAGCGACTTAGGACTGAGACAGATAATTCATACAAGCATACAGCTGCCAAGGAGCCAAGTCTTAGAGCAGAAGTGCAAGATTGTTCTGGGAGAAGTAGCTGTACGAACACTGCTTAAAATCTCCTATCATGGATAACAATAAAGAAAAACCACCCAGTGTTTTGCAGTAGCTTCCAACTGTGAACACAATTCAAATGCCCAAAATGGCAAATACCGAAAGTTAACATGGTTCTGCTCCATAACGTCAAGAACAGCATGTTTCACTGACAAATGGTCAATATTACTAGGGACAAATCAGGAGATTCTGTTTAAGCTAAAATGCCTGCATGAGCACACAGTGACGCATATATTACAGAAATCAACGTCCCCATTCCTAACAGTTTTGTTTACATTTAATGGCTGGCACATAAAATGCCTCACGATTAACGAACATGGGGTAAATAATCCAAATAGTAGATATTTCGCTTAAGCGATTTCCCCGGGTTATTTCTCCTGTGACCTTTATGTACCGCTGTTTTCCAGTTAGCTTTTAGCGTGTTGCTGCAGATAGATCACAACGTTCGCCTCTGTCAGTTAAATATGTTCAATATGCTTCTGCGCTCACTGCTTTACTATCGTAAAACTGAGTTCATTACTGAGCATTGTAAATAGCCACAGACTCCATAAATCCACGCCGTACAACTCACTGAATCTCACGGCTGTGATGTAGCTGCCAGTCCACCAGTGAGTACCAGTGCGAGTCCCAGTTAGTCCCACTGAATTCTCCCATCATGTGTCCCCTCCCTCCACCCCCCCCCCCCCCCCGCCCCCTGCACACAGACTCCATAAAACCACGCTGTACAAGTCACTGGATCTCACGGCTGTGATGTAGCTGCCAGTCCACCAGTGAGTACCAGTGCGAGTCCCAGTTAGTCCCACTGAATTCTCCCATCATGTGTCCCCTCCCTCCACCCCCCCCCCCCCCGCCCCCTGCACACAGACTCCATAAAACCACGCTGTACAAGTCACTGGATCTCACGGCTGTGATGCAGCTGCCAGTCCACCAGTGAGTACCAGTGCGAGTCCCAGTTAGTCCCACTGAATTCTCCCATCATGTGTCCCCCCCCCCCCCACCTCAGAGGGAGACCCAAAGCAGTTCCTGCTTGGTGTTCCTGTAACAGCACCTCTGGAAGATGCCCACCATCTGAGTGCCCCCCCCGTCCGCCGTAAGGCTGGCTGGCTGCCAATCGTGCTGCAGCTAACAAGCAGGCCCCCCAGCCCCCATCGCACACGGGCCCCCAGATGGCGGTGGCTGCATGAATAGGTAGCCCCCTTGGGTTTGGTAGGCAGTCTGGTTCATCGTGTGGCCTTACTGCACCCGCTCTGTTACCTGCCATTTTCTTTCAATTTCAAGGTGTTGTGCATCGCGGGGATTGTGTCTGAGGGAAACAGAAGCACAAGCCAATTTCCTGCCGCTTAATATTACAGCAATAGTGCTGCGATTGGAAAAGAACACTGAACCCAATGAATATTTATATTATAGTCTGTCCTATTAATAATTGAACCAGCCACTGCACAGGATTTCCTAGCTCATGAGATGTGTTTCCATATTTCGCTCTGTGGCTCGTCTCAAAAGTGGTACCTACAGTGCCCTGCAGGAGAGGCCCTGTTACTGAGCGCAAAGAGCGCCTAAAAGTCAGCGAAAAGGAAAACAAAAACACAAACAGGAGCATGCAAATGATGCCTAAAAATACGTCCTTACCAGTTTGTGGCACTTGGTTTTTAATTTGTTTACTACTTCAGGATGCGTTTGAGCATTACTATTTGTTGCCAGAAGAAACTCCAGCGCAGATGTGATTGCCTCCGACAAAGGTGGGAGAGATCAACTATTTGAAATTTCCAGGGAATGCAAAACATTTTATCTGGGTTTCCATGACGCAACCACGACCACATCTTTGTGAGATTCAGGAGGCAATCTGAGTGCCAGACAGAGAGACTAATGCGGCTAGACAAAGGTTATACTAATGATGTCCACATATACCGAGGAACTATACTATGAATACTTACATGATGTGGCAATTTTACAGTATGTTTCAAATTGAGTCAGTGATGGTGCTGTGAGGCTGACAGTGTCACAGCACCGCTGGCTTTGAAACACGTCACCCCCCAGCCGAGCTAATCTGTGACCTTTCAGCTTCCCTCAAAGCAAAGGGTGACAGAGCCTTCAGAAATCTTTACAAGGTTATCCTGCTCAGGAGCTCAGAACACATTAATATAATTTTTGTAGCAGAGGCTGTAATTTATCTGAAATTTGAAATCTTAGAACTTCTGCGGGCTCTTAGACCCCCAGGCGGCGCTCTGCCTCGGTTTAGATCTTGCCTCCTGTGGAGGGAATGAGCACTGGGGTCAGAGGTCACGCGGCTGTCTCTCACTCGACGCTGTGGGCTATGAGATCAGCGCCAGGCATCAACAGCGAGGAATGCAATATCTCCGCAGTTCACCCTTCTAGTCGAATATAGACAGTCCCGAGGTTAAGAACATCCAACTTATGGACAATTCCTGCTTGCAACAAGACTGCCATAAAGTTTATTATTTTAAAAATTTGGGCTAAACATAATGGTTCCTAACAAAGAATGCATGCAATATTTTGTGATGCGTGACTTCAGTGGTTCGTCTTGTCAAGGTACAGTTCAGTATGTAGTAATTATTACTGTATATTATTTTTATTATTATGTTATTATTACTTACTCGGAAGTTCGACTGAAAGATTTAGGGCACAGATCTCATTCATAACGTGTTGACTGCCTTAAATTTTTTACGATGGGGTTTAAAATCCTGCTCAGAAATGCGGTTTTTAATTTCTCTACATTCTGCAGCAGCAACCTTGCATGTAAAAAGGCAATGTGCTAACAGCTTCAGTCGTTGTTGCACCACACAATAAATAAGAAAGTAAATTGTTATTCTTGTTATGCCGCCACGAAAAATAGATGTGCCACTGTTTCGACAGAAGATAGACTCACACACTGCATGGATTACTGATGGGTTACTAATTTTATTTGTTTGAACTGAAAGGGCGGTGATGTTTCTGCGACATCTAACATACAGAGATCATACGCAGAATTCTCATTTAGAGAGTGAGCTACTCGGGCATCGTGACAGTAAACTGGCAGCCATGATGTTTGGGTTCTGTTAAGTGCCAGTGAGGTTTGATCCCCTTCCTTTATTTCAGAAATAAACAGTGATCCAAAGTCCAAGCAAGCATTTAAGGTGCCAAGTTTTGATGTTGCACAATTTTAGAAAATGCATTTGAAACCATCCTGAGACTGACTAACTAGTCGTGGAACAGGGAGAGTTCATCCCAAACATGTACCTCAGAAACATGACTGGGATAAATGCGGTTTATTAGCAGTAAATGTACAAGTAACAATAAAGCTGGGCACTGTGGTGTAAGATAAAATGAACACATAAACCACTGGCATGCTTTATGAGTATAAAATACGATTCAGCTAAACCCTGTGTATTGCACGGCACTCAGCATTAGATTAGCAATTAATTCTACAGCTGTGGTCATCATATTCCAAAATCAGAGAGTTTGGTATGTTCGTCTGACAGACACCGGTGCTTTTATGGGCGAGGAAATCGTCCGCTGTCCTTGTCACTTTCCATTCATATGTTGTTTTATCATTTAGCGAAAGAAGCTATTTTATGAATCATTAAGTAGCCATTTAACAGCATTGCACTTTTATACCGAGAGAACGGGAGGTAAATCAGACTGAACATGCTATTGGAGGAAAGTTCACCTGGACATATTCAACCAGAAAGCAGCTGCATGGTGCTATAGGTATACGGCAAAACATATGCCAGATTGACCGTAGTAAGGCACTCAACAGAAAATATAAATCTAGCTGCATCAAAAGGTAAACGCGACCATTATTTCGCATCCCTATGCTTGGGTTTAATTGCTTTTTTCTCCTTTAAATCTGAGTGAAATAAAGAAAAATCTAATATGCTGTTCTCTCTCTCTCTCTCTCTCTCTCTCTCTCTCTCTCTCTCTCTCTCTCTCTCTTTCTAGCACTCTCTAAAGATCCTTCCTAGTTCCTCTCCACCTGTCAAAGGACCATGTGGGATAAGCTGTGTGATTAAGTAAGCGCAGTTTGAACAGGGGAGAGGCGAAAACACCAGCTCTCATTAAAAATGCAGGCGGATTATTTGAGCCAGAGACTGTCCTGTGGTTCAGTGCCTTTCACTCAGGGAAGATGCCTGTAGCCAGCTCACTATGGCAACTCCTGGCAATAGGTAGAACGAGAAGAGGACCAATCGCGACCCAGTATCTCATAATGATCAGAGGCTCTTCCAGTCTACCTCCTCTGCAGAAACAAAAAAAAATCTTTCGCTCTGTGAGACGTGGGTTTGTCACGTTTCCGGCTCTGCGTTCGGATTTAATTTAAAATGCTTCCCTGATGTAGTTTTGCTGCAGGTCCAAATTGGCCTGAGAAAGAGTGACTGCATGCATAGGTTGAGATCAGGTGGTCAGGCAGCTGGGTTTGCAGGCAGACGCTCCATATTAGATCCAAGGAAAGAAACAAGCAGAAATGTCAAGCTGCAAAACTGAAGCTTTTAGCAAAATGTGTCTTTGATAAAAAAGTTATGGCTACTTAAAAATCTATATTTTTTTCATATCTGAAACGTAATAAAAAATAGTTCTGAGAACGCTCTCTGTTTTCCCTCAAGCTCATGAAGGGATGAATAGCTGTTGTCAGCTCTGAAGCTCCACCGCTCTCCCACACCCTTGCAGGAACGCGAGCACACAGACATTTCCTGTACGGTAACGCATGACCTGATCTGACTAGGTTTTCTGATGGTCATGAAAAACCTCCTCCAGGATACCTGATCCAGAATCGCAGTGTGCTCAGAACACAGACCATACTCCGCAGCTTAGGTCTTCAATATTAACCAGTACACAGATTTATTTTCGGTACGTTTTTACAGAAGAATGTGCAGTTAGAGAATGAGACTCATCTCTGCAGAATGCTGGTTCTAACTCAAGGTCTGAAGTAGAATTTTGGCTTTGCGTATGGCAGCATTTCGACTAAGCTTTCAGTTCCAGTTCTACATCGTATGCATTGTGTAACGAGTTTTACGTGGGAGAAACTGCGACTGATGCACCTGAGTTCCAATGGCAGCGTCCCAGCTGGACATCACTTCCACAATCGCTAGTTTGGCACTTAGTCTGCGTGAAACCACATGTTACAGCCTGCACTTTCAGTATAACCCACATTCTCCGCTGAACATTGGTGGAAGACAATGAATCACAATGACGGGGTGTTTTTAATTCATTTTCATCAAGTGGTGCTTAGTTTTCTAATGAAGACGGCTGATTTGTGATCCTCGAGGACTTCAGTTTGAAGCAAGACAGCATACACAAGTCACAGGGTGGAGTAGCTGTTGTTGAGGAAAGATGCAGTACAGCTTAAGGCAAGAAGGCAGAGATAATATAAGCTATTCTGAATGGAGGAGCGAGGATAGCGCTCCAGATACATATATTTGAAATACATAACAACAGCAGTGATAACACCAATAAACAATATTAAGGGAATTTTTAAATAATGACAGTGTAAAACAGAAAATGATTCATTAACAAATATCTTAACTATTACATTTTTAAAAATACTTCAGTTTAATACTTCAGCCTTCTACTTGGAGATTATCTATTGAGCTGAGCATTATGACTCTCAGAAAATCTAAACCCATCCATCTTCCAAATGCTTTTCCAGTACAGAGTTGTGGGGGAGTGGGGGGGGTGCTGAAGCCTATCCCTGGCAGCATAGGGCACAAGGCGGGAGTACACACAGGATGGGGTGCCAAGCTATCACAGTGCAAGCACACGCTCACAGTCACACTCCATGGGAAATTTGGAAATACCAATACACCTAACTGCATGTCTTTGGACTGCAGGAGGAAATCAGAGTAACCAGTGGAAACCGGCGAGAGCGTGCAGACTCCACACATACTACAGGGCGGAGGGTGTGCAGGAACACTCAACCCTGTAGGTGTGACGTAACAGTGCTACCCACTGGCCAACACAAGCACACACACACACACACACACACACACGCTCACACACACACACACAAACCTAATCCACACACACAAACCTAATCCCAACAGACACACCCATGTAAATCTAATCCACACACACACACGCACAAACATAATTGCAACACACACCCATGTAAATCTAATCCACACACACACACACACACACACACACACACACACACACACACACACACGCAAACCTAATTCACACAGACACACACACACCCATGTAAATCTAATCCACACACACACACACACACACACGCAAACCTAATTCACACAGACACACACACACCCATGTAAATCTAATCCACACACACACACACACGCAAACCTAATCCACACAGACACACACACAAATACATAAACCTAATCCCAACAGACACACCCATGTAAATCTAATCCACACACACAAACCTGATCCACATACACCCACACACTAGTTGGTCTTCCTATCTAAATGGGGACCGTCCATTCATTTCTATCAAGGATGTATTGGTTGCATCCTCACCAAATAACACTATTACCATGATTCACTGCGCCCCAAGTTTGTTCTTGGCAGGCTAGACCACACATACGGTCATTAGGGTTCTTGGTATTGAGAAACATCCAGAATATGTAATTCTTAAAAGCAACACTATACTGGCATATTCCCGGCTAATTTTGTTGCAAGGATTTGGGATTCAAAAATGCTGCAGTATCCTGGGTATGAGGTTAAACTGCATCTGACCCTGCAAGCGGTCCTCCAACTTGCAGGGAAAAAATATAGGGGTTGGTGGCTGGATTGACACTCCAGCCAGTGTAAAAAACTTCGTGGAGATCCAATGAAGCAGACTGGACTCCACAGGAGTAGCTCTGCTGCAGCCTCCCAGAGGAAGGCTGCATGTATGATGAAGAGGATGGGGGAAGCCTTCGGGAGCCTCGTCCACGGTAGAGTCAAAACCACTGGGGAGCAAATGGGGTGAAGCCAATTGGGGATTGGAACTGGTGTGGTGTTAAAGCACTTGGGTCCTAATCTGAAGTGGCCCATCCGGCTAAGTGTGTGGAACGTCTTGTCTCTTCCTGCATGATGACATTCCTCTACTGTCACAAAAGCTTTGTGAACTCTGCATTTCAGTGGCAGCACTCTCTGAGGTACAGGTATGATTAATCTGGTGGCTCTGATGGCTGCCATACTCAGCAGCTGTTGCTGATGGTGTTCGATGTCACTCCTTTCAACAAGCATATTACGAAATTCAGATTTCGGCAGTCTCTGGGTGTCTCGCCTGTTGTCTCAGTATGTGCTTCTACTGCGGTGAGTGATGTCTCATTGAGGAAGACATTTTATTGGAAATTTTGCTTGGTGCTTGATGAGTACCCATGAAGTGATACTCCTGTGGTCATGGGTAACTTCAATGCTATCACTAGCACTCGCAGAGCTGGCTATTAGGATTGTGTTGGTTCCCATGGGCCTGGTGACCGTGGTGAAAGTGGCTCCATGTTCCTTAACTTTGCAAGATTGAAGGGAGATGGGTGTCACCCCAACTAACTGGAAAACAGGTCTTCTTGTCGCTGCATCCTGGTTCAATTGCCCTGAGCTGCATCGTTGGATTTGGTACCCTAATACTGTTGGTGTGGTGAAGGAGATCGATCACACCCTTGTGGGCAGATGCTCGTGGCTCCCACAGAGCTGCAGGGTCTACAGAAGTGCTCAGTTTGTGAATTCTGACCACAGACGTGCTACTATTCAGCTTAGGTCTAGTAGACTACCACCTACTAGGAAAATGAGGCTGGACCTGACTAGACTTCAGGATCAGGCTGTTGACTCTGCATTCAGTTTATGTGAGGAACTTGCAAACTTGGATGCAATTGCTAATTGTAATTTGATGTGGGAGACCTTCTTTGACAAGACCCTGAAGGTTGCTGAGGATTTTGTTGGTGTTGCGGGTATTACCAGAAGGATGTTTCATCTTGCAGGGTACCCTGGATATTATTGAGAGGGGTCACAATGCATGACTTGATGGCAACTCTCGTCTGTACTCCGAAAGGAGAGGGTAGTTGCAAAGGGTCTGAGGGCAGATAAGGAAGCCATTGGTTTTCTGTGAGCAAATGAAACTATCTATGGTCTAGTTACCACCTAACCCTAACCCACCTCCTGCTTACATAGGAATTGAAGCATTATTCTCATCTGAATCTCTTCCTCAGAGAGTTTCAGTTAGAGAGGGTGATGCAATGGAGCTGTTTAAAACTGATCCTTCGGCTAGGATGTTGGACATCTCCGGGTCCACGGTTCTTGAAGCTGATCCAGTGATTAGCTGTGAACCATCCAATCTCACAGAAATTTCACAGGTGGTGAACCAGCTGGGGGTAGGGAATGCTGCAGGGATCTGTGGTATCAAGGGTGAACCTCTCCAAGCTATGGTAAGGCTGTCCTCCTGGCATTGCAAGCAATCTTTGCTTCTATTTGGGAGATGGGTGTCATCCCAACTAACTGGAAAACAGGACTTCTTGTTCCTATCTGGAAAGGGAATGGTGATTGCCTGGACTGCGGCAACTACAAGGGGATAACACTGCTGTAAGTGCCAGGTAAGGTCCTTGCTAGGGTCATCCTCAACAGGATCTGTGATCACTTGCTCACTTACCAGTGATCGGAGAATTCTAATTTTACACCTAAGAAGTCTAACATTGACCGCATCCTTGCACTTAGGGTTCACAAGCACGAATATCGGCAGAGGTACTTTGCAGCCTTTGTCGATTTTCGTTAAACTTTCAACTCGTTGATTGAAGTTGATTGAGTTGGCCTGTGGGACCTCCTGAGACTGGGCATTTCTCCAAAGTTGCAGGACATCATGGCTGGCTTGTACACTGGTACTGTGAGTGCTGTGCAGAGTGGACGCAGGACCCAGTTGATTCTGGGTTTTGTCAGGAGTGTGCTCTCCTACTATTGTTCCTGTTCAATGCTTACATGGACTGGGTGCTGGGCAGGGTTGTGGGGTCCAGCGGCTGTGGCTCATCTGTTGCTGAAGAATGATTCACAGATCTTGACTTTGCTGACAATACTGTAATAGACGCAGAGTCAATGGAGGCTCTGATCGGGGCTCTCGGGAGACTGAGTGAGGTGTCTGAGTGTCTGGGCTTTCAAGTGTCCTGGGTAAAAACCAAGATCCAGGTTTTTAATGACCTCTTAGGCACAGCCATCAGTAGTGAGTCTGTCTGCGGGGAGAATGTCGACCACGTCGAGAGGTTTACTTACCTCGGCAGTGACATTCATGTCTCTGAAATCATTAGATTGATTATGAGAAAATGGGGGTGGGGGGGGTGGGGGGGGGTTGCTGGATGTTTCTAATATTTTTGTAAGAGGACGAAGGTAAAAATGTTGTCCTTGTGCTTCCTGTTTTGCTGGATTGCTGTGAGACATGGACTCTATCCAGTGACCTGAGACAAAGACTAGAATCACTTGGTACTGTTTCTCTTCGGAGAATCCTTGGGTAACGCTGGTTTGACTTTGTGTCGAATGAGGGTTGCTCAGGGAGTCCCGAATGAGACACATTACCTTCACTGTGATGGAGCATCACTTATAGCACTATGGCCATGCAGCACAATATCCTGAGGGTGATTCAGCTTGCAGGATCCTCATTGCCGAGGACCTGAGTGGCTGGACTAGGCCAAGGGGACAGCCACGTAACACCTGGCTGTAGCAGATAGATAGGCCATTTCTGGAGGGTGGGACTGGACTGCATGTTAGCTTGGGTGTGTGTATGGTCCAGTATGTACCAGTGCATGCTCCCCAACCTGACCTGCCCTTATATTACCTCAATACTGATCAAGCATAGCCTAATAACTTTAAAACTGTTCATAAAAAGTTTAACCTATTTCACTACACTGCTTATATTTGTCTTTGCTCCAAATACACCTGCTTGGAGTCTGTTTCACGAAGCATAATTTCATGCTTAGCCGGTGAGCTTGTCAGATTTAAGGTAGTCTGGGCTAAATGGGCTTTATCTTTGTTCACTTACATTCAGCCTATACTACCTTAAATCCAACAAATTATATGGCTCAGCAAGAATTCCTGTTTCATGAAACAAGGCCCTGGTCTGGTGGAATATCATTGCTGCATGCATGCATCAATCACAACCGTCTCTTTCCATTGACAAATGTCGCATGAACTCCAGCTTCCGTTTGCACAACTGTCCGCAGCCCAAAAAACACACATGCAAAAGATTGAACTAGCTTTTAGATGGACACGAAAATTCAGTCTGAATGTTCAGTTTAGCTTGACAATAAACGCAATTAGTTTAGTGAAAATGAAAATAAATGCCGGCGATTGATAGCGGAAGCATCTGCTCGGAAGTCAGCTACTACAGCGAGGGAGAGGCTAGTGGCTCGACCCGGGAAGCCTGCGAGATGCAGCACCTGACACCGCTAACCACCTGCCTGTGAAGGACTTCTTTGTTTCCTCTGGTTTTCATCACCGGAATAACGAGTCATGCATCACATTACTGACTCACAATGATCACATGGGCCGTGGATCGGCGCAAAATTACATTTTTGGTAAATCTATTATGGAAAAATGTCAGCGGTTACGTTTTTTCAAGAGATTTATATCTACTTCTCCTCACTCCGGAATGCGGTTGAAAATATTTTCTAGAGTATATTTACAGATTTATCATGTGATGTTTTCAAACACCAGCTGGTGCTATTACAGCACATTTGCCATCAGTATGTGGGTTTCAAGATATTTCCCTTTAACCCTTTCAGCTTCCATACTTTTAAAGCCAAATCAACCTTTTTTTCAGGCTCTTTAATAATAAAGGGAGGCATCCCTGCAATGTCAGACCTTACGGGCGCAAATCACCAGCAAGTCCTTTCTGTCCCTCTAATTATGTTGAGCCAGAATTGAATTAAATACCTTTTCCACTTAACAGTAAGCAGTAAAATTGAAAACTGTCAGTCCTGTGACCTCTATTTAAAAATTCAGCTAATTTCTTAAACAGGAAATAAAATCTGACACAGTTTTATGAAACTTGAGATCAGTTCATCGTTTTACATGTATAACCCCCCCCCCCCCCCCAAACCTCTCCAAACTATGCATGGTGTGGTGTTTGGGCACTAGAGAAAAGGCAGAACCCATATTGCGGGAGAAGGATTTATTAGGAGTAAGTCCAAGTGCACCAAAAACCAAGTGGGAAATCCAAGCGGGTAGTCAGGTCGGTCGCAGGAGGTCTAAAGCCGGGAAGGTCGATCCTACACGCAGAGATGGGATGTCGAGACGATGGGATGGGAGAGGCGACGAATGCAGATCGGGAAGGCAGGGCAGGGAAGGCAAGCAGGGTAGGCAGGACCAGGCAGGGAGGCGGGGTCCACCAGGGAGGCGGGGTCCACCAGGGAGGCGGGGTCTACCAGGGAGGCGGGGCAGAGAAGGCAAGCAGGGTAGGCAGGACCAGGCAGGGAGGCGGGGTCCACCAGGGAGGCGGGGTCCACCAGGGAGGCGGGGTCCACCAGGGAGGCGGGGCAGAGAAGGCAAGCAGGGTAGGCAGGACCAGGCAGGGAGGCGGGGTCCACCAGGGAGGCGGGGTCCACCAGGGAGGCAGGGTCCACCAGGGAGGCGGGGCAGAGAAGGCAAGCAGGGTAGGCAGGACCAGGCAGGGAGGTGGGGTCCACCAGGGAGGCGGGGCAGGCAAGATAACAGGGCACGACAAGACAGGCATGGCAGGTGGGGGAGACACGAGACAAAGAAACACTCAGTAGATGTCATGAACATGGCAATAATACTTTGCGATTCTTGGTAGTTCACTTTGTGTTTAAATAGACTGGTGGCATTATGGCAACTGCCAACCGCTGTGCTGCCCGGCCCCCGTGGGCGTGACACATGGAAATGACAAAATCATTTACAGATATTTCCAAAAGCATGATTTAGATATTCAATGAAGCAAGATTACTCAAGATAAATATATATATATATATATATATATATATATATATATATATATATATATATATATATATATATATATATATATAAAGAGTTGTTATGGTGTTGTCAGTGTATTTAGCAGTGACATTTATCAATAATTGCAGCTTTTCAACAGATACAAGCCGGCAAACTTTCCTCTTTCAGGTATTTCAGTTGAAGCCTCCATTACAGGAAGAATTATGGTCACCAATTGAGGTATTAACTCTTATATGAAATGGACTACAGAACTGCCTAGAACTTACCTAGTAGTATATGAACTACATTTACATTTGCTTTATTTAGCTGCTGCTTTTGTCCACAGTGACACACAAGTGAGGCCAGTAGCACTTTACAAATAGGAGTCAACTAGGCTTAAGTGCAGCTGGGCCAGAGCTTACAATGAATGCGCACAAGTGTCAGTGGTACTACTGATGAGCTATACAACATCATTCAAGCAAAGTAAGTACCTAATAAGGCTACTATTCAATTGAGCAGACAGTGCAACATTAAGAGCAACGCCATTACAGAAACTAATCTAAATCTCATTTCAGATTAAATTCTGAAGAAGAAGCACTTACATAATATAATAAGCAGTTTTAGAAATCCATTAGCGCAGAAGATCTCACTGCTTAAACAAAAAACCCAGAAGCTATACCTGTTATCCAGTGTCCTATGTCATATTTTTATATTTTACTGTTATAAGTGTCTTGTGTTTTTAAGCCCCATTTATTTTCAAGCAGCTTTCCATCAGTGCAGTTTCGGCTTATTGCTAAAAAGCCGCCCAGTGTCTTGTACTGCGTAGCGATGCGTTTGTCTGGCAGGTCCCCCCCTCTTCAGGATAAACCGGCTGTGACCTTCTTAGACCTGCCTCCTAGCTGCACAGACACAGACGCCGTGCGGAGGTGTGTCACACCACTGCACATGCTCATCAGGCCACTGTCTTATTTTCATGCTGCTGGGCTGCAGTTTGTGCTTCTCCTGTCAGTTGTTGTATGCTCAGCTATATGTACGGCACGTTTAACTTTACAAAACTCTTGGAGTTAGACTGTCTTGGGAGTTATGACCCTTCATAAAAATGTGTCACTCTTTCCAAACTGCATTTCGGAGACATTATATTTTGGCCATGCGGTATGGGAACCGAATCTAATTCACCATCACTGTGTCTACTGTTTTATGAGGGAGAGATTTCCTGTGCCCTAGAAAATCTTCACAGAGCAGAAGAGCTTTGACTACGCTTTGTGGTATTGGACTTTTTTTTCCCCTCGACTGTGACCATATATGGACAACAGGTGGGATGTCAGGAATGGGCTGAAACGTCGATATGTTTAAGTTGTTGACCTGGCCCACATTGCATGCACGCGGACGATCTGCAGGCTCCCCTTCCTCTGCAAACAAACATACGCTTCCTGGACCATGCTATTGAAAATCCTTCCAGCGGAGAAAAGAAAACAGGCATTGCTGAGCGCAGGGTTGGCAGACGCCAGTGCCTCTTTTCCTCAAACTGCACACAGTGTGACAAACTCCCACAGCCTAGTTCAGGCCTGTCAGCCATTCACCAAGCGAGAGAATCACTTCCACATGGTTAGGAGCCTTACAGATTCTGTTTATTTTGTCCCTGCTTTCTTTCTGAGTTGCTTCTCCTCCTCATTGTATAGTTCTTTACAGCTGGATTTGTTATTAAGGCTAATATCTGGCCCCAAAGCCCTGATACAAGTCCAGGTTTATAAAACAGACAAATGTGTTTGTGTGGCATAGATGTTTCAATTCAAATCCCTTCTCTTGGACTGACTGTTGCATGACTGCAGTGGCACATGGTAATTACCGGGAAGCATTTGGTTTATTTGTCAGATATCTGGTTGTGAGCCACTGCCTGTGCTTTTTCCCACTGAGCGTGATCCAGATTCAGACGAATAGATTGTATCGGGAACAGAATTGCGACAGTTAACAGAGTCAGCTAACCAGCATGGAAAGAATTAAAAATGGAGTACAAGACTGACAGAACTGCCTTTCAAATTTCTACTTAAAGACATGATCTACCGACAGCTGTAAAGCGAGTCTACAGCAAGCGTTTCCAGGATCTAACAGTCATCTAGTTATTCATTTAGTCTGTTAGTTTTAGAGGTGTAATGGTTTTATTCTGCTGTTTTTATGTGTATAGTAGGTGGATGTGGGGTGTGGACATTCAGGAGGCCAGAGATTGAAAAAGGTAATGAGAGGTCAACAGGAACGTGCAGAGACATTGCTGATAGGTATCAGTGCTAGCACAGTCAAAGGCACAAATAAAGCCAGCACTGACATAATCAGAGGAGTTTAATGAAGGAAGTACAGACATAATTACAGGAGCAAAATAAATTCAAAACAAACACAATCAAAGGGGAAGAATAAAGCCCACACAGAGATAATCAAAGGATCTGAATAAAATCAAGACAGGCATGATCAAAGGGGCTTAATAAAACCAGCATAGACATATTTAAAAGGGCAATAATCACTTACTTGTTCAAAGGGACTGAAGTATACCAGCACAGACCTAAACATAGAAAGTGGATAAAGCGGTGCAGACACAGTCAAAAGGGCTGAATAAAGCGAGCACAGAGATAATCAGAGGGGATGAATAAAGTCAGCACAGAGATCATCAAAGGGCGTGAATAGAGCCAGCACAGAGATAATCAGAGGGGATGAATAAAGCCAGCACAGAGATAATCAAAGGGCGTGAATAAAGCCAGCACAGAGATAATCAAAGGGGATGAATAAAGCCAGCACAGAGATAATCAAAGGGGATGAATAAAGCCAGCACAGAGATAGTCAAAGGGGGTGAATAAAGCCAGCACAGAGATAATCAAAGGGGATAAATAAAGCCAGCACAGAGATCATCAAAGGGGATGAATAAAGCCAGCACAGAGATAATCAAAGGGCGTGAATAAAGCCAGCACAGAGATAATCAAAGGGGATGAATAAAACCAGCACAGAGATAATCAAAGGGGATAAATAAAGCCAGCACAGAGATAATCAAAGGGCGTGAATAAAGCCAGCACAGAGATAATCAAAGGGGATGAATAAAGCCAGCACAGAGATAATCAAAGGGGATGAATAAAGCCAGCACAGAGATCATCAAAGGGCGTGAATAAAGCTAGCACAGAGATCATCAAAGGGGATGAATAAAGCCAGCACAGAGATAATCAAAGGGCGTGAATAAAGCTAGCACAGAGATAATCAAAGGGGATGAATAAAGCCAGCACAGAGA